>NC_142884.1:49151521-49303036 GCF_051225735.1 Oryctolagus cuniculus | reverse complement strand
GAGCTACACAGAGGCACAGGCAGAGAGAGAGAGAGAGAGAGAGAGAGGAAGAGAGAGGTCTTCCATCCACTGGTTCACTCCCCAGTTGGCTGCAACAGCCGGAGCTGCACCAATCCGAAGCCAGGAGCCAGGAGCTTCTTCTGGGCCCCCCACGCAGATGCTTTCCCAGGCCACAGCAAAGAGCTGGATTGGAAGGGAAGCAGCCGGGACTCGAACTGGCACCCATAGGGGATGTCAGCACTGCAGGTGGCGGCTTTACCCGCTACGCCATAGCACCAGCCCTGCATATTATTATTATTAAGAACAGTGAACTGGTATAAAAAATTCTTGGATTATATATCCACAGAGCAAATATTCATCTTTTTTATATCCCCATCTATCTTTTGATGAAACAAGTTCTGAATTTTTTGGAAAACTATTATACATGCTCAGTTTGTTTTTTCCTGATATGAACATATCTGAATATCAATTTGCTTCCAAAGAAAAAGAAAATAGAATTTATCTGTTTTCAAAAAAAAAAAGGTTGTTTGGTAGAAAAGATTAAAGTAGTGCAGTGTGACATCTGAGTAGATGATAGATTCAAACCTATAGGCAGAGAAGTACAATGAGTAAAACTTAATAGATTTTAATTCTTTTTTTTTAATCCATAGATGTCCAGCCCCTTGGGACTGGCACTGTGGCATAACAGGTAAAGCCACTGTCTGCAGCACCAGCATCCCATGTGGGCGCCTGTTCGAGTCCCAGCTGCTTCACTTCCGATCCAGCTCCCTGCTGTGGCCTGGGAAGGCACCAGAGGATGGCTCAAGTGCTTGGGCCCCTGCACCCATGTGGAAGACCCAGAAGATGCTCCTGGCTCCTGGTTTTGGATTGGCCCAGCTCCAGTTGTTGCAGCCATTTGGGGAGTGAACCAGTGGATGGAAGACTTCTCTCTCTCTCTCTCTCTGTCTCTCTCTGTAACTCTGCCTTTCAAATAAATCAAGAAAGAAAGAAAGAAAGAAAGAAAGAAAGAAAGAAAGAAAGAAAGAAAACCAGCCACTAAATAGAAAGTTGAATTGATCAAGAGTTCTTAAATATCACAGATAGCTAATAAATTAGGTAGCATATAAATTCCTCATAAAGAATGTTCCTCTAAGAACCAAAAGTCTTTGTTTAGGAAAAGGGTTGTAAAATCAATATCCAGAATCCGGCTGAAAAGCCCATGAGAGTATTTGAGGCATGGAAAGCCAAGATACTGTGGCAAAAAAAAAAAAAAGAAAAGAAATGACCTAAATGAAAGATCTCTGCAAGTGAGATCCCAGTGGAAAGAACAGGTCATCAAAGAAGGAGGTACCTTTCTCTGAAGGGAGGAGAGAACTTCCACTTTGACTATAACCTTGTCTAAATATGATCAGAGTCGGCGAACTCAAAAGGCTTCCATAGCCTTGGCAACTCATGACAAGAGCCTAGGGAGATTATTGACACCATAAACAAGAGTGTCAATTTGTTAAGTCAACAACAGGAGTCACTGTGCACTTGCGCCTCATGTAGGATCTCTGTCCTTAATGTGCTGTACATTGTGATTTAATGCTATAACTAGTACTCAAACAGTATTTTTCACTTTGTGTTTCTATGTGGGTGCAAACTGTTGAACGCTTTACTTAATATATGCTAAATTGATCTTATGTATATAAAGATCATTGAAAATGAATCTTGATGTGAATGGAAGGGGAGAGGGAGCGGGAAAGGGGAAGGTTGCAGGTGGGAGGGAAGTTATGGGCGGGGAGCCATTGTAATCCATAAGCTGTACTTTGGAAATTTATATTCATTAAATAAAAGTTAAAAAAAATCAATATTCAGAGATGACAATGTACCTGGCTGAAGCAGAGACCACTTTCCTGAACCAACTGTGGACTTTTTGTAGGGTGCCAAGTGCTTTTCTGGTATATTCTGGTATGTTCTAGGCTCCTTGCCAAGGGCCACACAGCAGAGAAGGACTGAGCAGCTCCCAGATGTCTCCTCCTGCTTCCACCCCACCACCAGGCATCACCTCTGACGGCAAAGTCTCCGGCGAGGCTTAGTGAGAATCCTAAATTTCTCCACTCCAGCCTAACTGAGGTCCTACACCTGAGACTTACTGACCCCACCCCAGTGACGACAGAGACTAAGGAACGTCTTCCTACGGCTTAGTAATAGCACAACAATGTTCAACACCTGTGCACAAATGGGTGCTTATCTTGCAAATGTTTAAAAACTAGACATAGTGAGCGCAATGAGTCTGCTTCTGCCATGTATCTGCAACTATCAAGAGGGGCCTGGAGGCCCGGCACTGTGTGGAATGTGAGCAGTTCTTCCCGCAGTAAAATATTCTCCTTACCAGCTTGTTTGGGTACCTCAGGAGGACTGGCTGCACTGGAACCCCAGGGATGAAGGCTCCTAGAACCACATGGAAAGCTTATGATGCGGCTTTCGTGTGAAGAAAAGTGTTACAATAAAGAAAAAATTCATAATAAACACAGTTTGAGTATACATAACAGAAATTATTTGCTAAACTTGAGTAAATTTTTAGTATTTGCCAAAATGAGCAATTTTAACATTAAGAAATAGTTAAGCAAAATGTTAAATGCTGCGCCTAATTCACTTAAAATATTTACATCTTTATTAACAAAGCGTCTTCGACAGACCATGGAAATGGCTATTATGAAAGTACTATGCATGGATTTTAAATTTTTTGCACCAAAATAAACTTTATCTTTTAATTCTGTTTTTCCACAAACTTTCTGAAGTACCTTCATATTCCTCCATATGTTTTCATTTCTAAAATACCTATTATTCAACAGGATAAACAAAATCTATGACAAAAATCAAGAGGATATAAGAATATCTACATGAGATCAAATGCATGAAGCAAGAAGAACTGCCCCTGAGCTGAGCATTCCAGCAGCTGACACAAAAACATGTTCCAGTGTTACGAGTTACAGCCCAAGCGGCACTCAGGACTGAGTTCTTAACCATAAACAGAAGTGAACCTTTGAAGATATTATAATGACAATAAAATACGGTATCCTATTTAGTGACACTGGATTCCAGGTGTCTGGGAGAGTTCTTTGGAGGAAAATTAAAATGTCATGTTTCAGTGCAACACACACAGGTACACACACATGCGCGTGCACACACATGCATGCGTGCACACACACACGCGCACGCACACACACACACAAGGTGCAGGGGACTCTACCAGGAAGAAAGGGTAATGATACGCAAAGAGAAAGCAAAATTGTTTTGTGGATTAAACACTTTTTATACAAAAAGAAGAAATTCTCAGAGCAAAATAAAGAGTTGCTGTTTCTACTACTATCCAAGGTTTGAGAAATCTTCCACACTACTTTGTTACAATACGTAATTTAATTTATCTCACCTGGTTTAAAAGTAATCAAACAGGAACGATTAGTACAAGTGCCTTCTGGGAAAACTAGTATCTTGAGAGAAAAGAAATAGATTTAATATTTCAGGCTAGTTAATAGATTATCTCTTTACTTGCTTTCTTACAATTTCATAAGCAGCTGTGAACACTTAAAAAGCAGAAATGAAATACAAGGCTAACACTTGAGTCTCACACAAACTATAAACAGATTATTCTATCTTTCCCTAAAAAGAAGCATGGTCTGACTACCAATAAGATAATCAGAGAAATGGACTTCACTTTGAATAAAGAATATACTTAGTGATGAGACAAACAATCTGAATAACCAAAAGTCATGGTCAAGGTTACATCAGGCTCTGCCGAATGCTGCTGCCACACATCCTGAACCAGATCCTGTCCCACTTCTTCACTCCCACTTTCCTATTAAATGATTCTCACTCCCATAACATACAGTTCAGGGATGCCTTGAGGACAAAGACAGAAACACAATGTGCTTAATGCTCCTTGGAATTAGCTGACATATGGAATACAACTTAATGTCTTTTTTTTTTTTTTTTTGAGGAAATGTTTTTAGCTCTTAATAGACGTCTTTACATCTTCCGTGTAAAAGATATACAGTACAGATAGTTTCTCCATTAAATAAATAACAGCTTGATTTTCTGAAACCTTTAAATCAGCCATGAGCCAACTGCTAAGTATATAAAATAAAAAAGAAAATCCCTGTACTCAGAGCAGTTAGTGACACATGTTTTATAATAATTTTCTGTGGAAATTCTACAGCTACGCTTCTAACAACAAATGAATACAGAGAATCATAAATTCTCAGGGCTGGGAGAGGCATTAAGAGTCCCGGAACATTCTCCAGTGCTTGAATTCTTTCTACAATATCCCCCCCAAGTGGTTGCTCAGCCAATACCTAAACATTCTAGAAAAGGATTCTAAATCAGACCATTCTATCTCCACACACAGAAGTTCTTCTTCGACATGAGCGAAATGAGCTAAAGTCTTTCCCTGTACATCCTGCGTACCAATCCTAGATGTATTCCTCGGATCCAAAGAGAGAAAGCAAATCCTCACTGTAAATGCTGGCTCTTCCCAATCGTTTTTCCTGGTTCTCATACTCTCCCTGGTACTTCATATCTACATGGCACCTGAGGCAGAAGCTCCCTACCAGACGGCGAGGCTGTGAGGGATCACTTGTTTTCAACTGGGTCAAGATGGAGGAATACTGACCAGGATCACCCCAGGCTGACTATGCAGGAAGTATCGCCTCTCGCTCACCCTCAGATGTATTCCCGGAAGGGAACAGCGAGGCAGTCAAGTCTGCAGGGGCTCTACAGGGGATTCTGAAACGCCCACTGACCAAGAAAGCACTACCTACATACCTGAGTACTTCAGGCAAGATTAAAGTTATTGCTCACTTTTTCAGTAGGCAGTAGGTCTACTATATTGGTTTTTTTTTTGTTTTTTTGTTTTTTTTTTTTTTTTACAGGCAGAGTGGAGTGAGAGAGAGAGAGACAGAGAGAAAGGTCTTCCTTTTGCCATTGGTTCACCCTCCAATTGGAGGCCGCCGCAGCTGGCGTGCTGCAGCTGGCGCATTGCGTTGATCCAAAGCCAGGAGCCAGGTGCTTCTCCTGGTCTCCCATGAGGGTGCAGGGCCCAAGCACTTGGCCATCCTCCACTGCACTCCCTGGCCACAGCAGAGAGCTGGCCTGGAAGAGGGGCAACCAGGACAGAATCTGGCGCCCCGACCGGGACTAGAACCCGGTGTGCCGGGGCCGCAGGCGGAGGATTAGCCTAGTGAGCCATGGCGCCGGCCAACTATATTGTTGAGTATAATTGAGCTTTAGTATCTCATGCACTAAATTATATGATTATTCATAATTTAATGGTAATTAAAGTCACAGGCAGAGGATCATATTTTATGACACAAGGTAAAGAAATCATTTAAAGAGGTCAGAGAATAAAAAAGAACGATACACTCAAGTCCACAGAGTATCTCACAAGAAAGAGGACTACATAATACTCACTGCTCCATTTATGATGGTTACATCTGTCACACTAAAACTACCTAGGATAGGGCGATCCAAATGAGTGGGTCTAGAGATGTACAGTAAACCCTCAATCTATTTAAAAGGCCGTCTCCTGCCCCATTACCTGGGGCCACTGCCCTTCTGATGTTGCTCGTTTTCTTATTTCGTTGATTGTGTTTTTTCTGGAATCCGGATCCACACGAGATACCAACACTGGCTGCACAGCCCGTAACAGTCCTTTAAAACAAACATAAAGTCACAACCAAGTCTTTTCAGCTAACACCACCACAGCAATAACACTGGATAAATCATAAAACAAATTTTATGGGAAATTATAGTGACAGCAAATCAAAGGAAAACATTTTAAATAAAATCAAATTTTATTTAAATAAATAAATAGTTTAATATTTAAATAAATAAATAAATAAAAATTTTAAACAAGTTTACAAGAACTTAGCTTCTAATTTTGGGAGAAGAGGTGGATATTTATGCTTAAAATATTTCATTGATTTAATAGAAGAAAGCAGCAAGAATAGAAGAGAAGCAAACGCAAGCTCCTCCCTCAACATTACACCTCTGTGCCACACTGCAAGATCACCTTGTTTTATTATAGAAATACCACAGAAACAGATTACCCAACTTCACTGTAAACATGAGTAGAGGGAAGTTCTTGCTCATTTCATTAAAATTTTCAACACATCAGTCTTCTAAGAGGATAGCTTCCTAGCACATGCAAAAGAAACCTCAATGTAGCAAAAATCTGTTGCAATACAAAGCATGCCAGCTTCATCAAAAAACAAACAAAAATTCAGCGCCTTGGGGTGGACGCTGTGGTCAGGCAGGTTAAGCCTCCGCTGGGGACACCCACATGCCATGTCAGAGTGCTGGTGTGAGGACGAGCTGCTCCTGGTTCCCATGCAGCTCCCTGTGCATGCGTCCTGGGAGGCAGCAGATGATGGCTCACGTGCTTGGGCCCCTGCCACCCATGTGGGAGACCCAATAGAGTTCCAGGCTCCTGGCTTCAGCCTGGCCCAATCCTGGCTGCTGTGGGCATACGGGGAGTGAGCCAGTGGATGGAAGAATTCTCTCTCTACATTTCAACTACATAAAAATAAAGGTAACCATTAAGAAAAGGTGCAGTGCTTAGCTGCATGACAGAGGCACACGAACTACTGTCACTTCTCCAAGGCAGCAAGGCAGCAACACGCAACCCCCACAGCCACGCTCTCGTCACTCGGTGCCTGCAGTACCCTCGGACGACTGGGACCAGTTACTCGGAGACGGATTCCTCAGGGTGAGGAATCAGCATCTGGTGGGAAAAACACGTCGCTTGCTTCCTTACTTTTTATGGCAGGAAGCACTTACTGTATGTACACGCAGGTCCCTTACGGACATGGTGGGGGTGGGGGGATAGTAATGAAGGAAGCAGAGTGAAGAGAAAAGACTTGATATATTTATCACCTAATACCCTACAGAAAAATGCATGAAACAGCATGCAACCTGTGTTGCCACAGATCCCTTGGTTAAGCTCTCTCACTCTCTGTCTCTCTCTCTCTCTCTCAAAAATCAAGCGTGTTTAGTTTTTGAAAGCCAACCTTTCTGGAAATATACGAGAACAGAAAGACAAGATGGGGGATGGTGATAAAGACGAGTTTTTAAAGGAGTTATGAAGCTACAGGTGGGCAAGTCTCTAGTCTTGCTCATCAGTTCATTCTTTCAAGATCAATAGTACCTCATTAAAATAAGGAAATACAAGTGAAATGATTTATGATTGTTTTCACTTAAAGCACGTGCATGAAAATGTGTTGCCAATGTTGCAAGTACTTACTGCCAACCAGAGGGGTCTGTGCATTCTCATTTCGAGACACCAAAGACGGTAACCCAGCTACAACACAAGCGATGCCGTCGAAGAATGTTGAATGAGGGGCCACGACAAAAATGGGCGCTTCCAAAGGACTCGCAATCCTTCCTTTCACAGAAACTACAAATCCCATCGAGAAGAACATGGCATGACCCAGAAACTTCAAAGCTCGCTGAGCAATTTTCCTTGAAAATAAATATTAAAAAGACATAATTAGCTGTGCTCATTGAAGCCAGCAGCAGAACTTGAGTCTAAAATACAGTAAGACCAACACATGCCAGAGCATCTCATTGTAAAATACGAGCTCAGAAGAGTAGCATGGCCGGCGCCATGGCCCAACAGGCTAATCCTCCACCTGCGGCTCTGGCACACGGGATTCTAGTCCCGGTCGGGGCACTGGATTCTGTCCCAGTCGCTCCTCTTCCAGTACAGCTCTCTGCTGTGGCCCGGGAGTGCAGTGGAGGATGGCCAAGTGCTTGGGCCCTGCACCCCATGGGAGACCAGAAGCACCTGGCTCCTGGCTTCGGATCAGCGTGGTGCGCCAGCCACAGCAGCCACTGGGGGGTGAACCAATGGAAAAGGAAGACCTTTCTCTCTGTCTCTCTCTCTCACTGTCCACTCTGCCTGTCAAAATAAAATAAAAATAAAAAAAAGAAGAGTAGCTGACACTTTCAGGAAGCGTTTTCTACCAGGTGCCAGCACTATTCTAGATGCTTTCCACGTGTTTATCTCTTTAATCTCCAGCCTAATCTGATGAGCTAGGTATGACTTCTTCTTAGTTCCATTTTACAGATGAAGAAACTGAAACATGGAGAAGTAAAATGATTTGCCCAGGGATGTGTGGCTAAAGAGCAGCTCCGTTATTTTGTGACTGTAAAGGGATTGAGAAAAGAATCGTCCACACATACTCCCCCACTGAGACAGCCCACTCAGTACTGGCCTTCAAAGTGGTCATCTCGGGGCCGGCGCCGCGGCTCACTAGGCTAATCCTCCGCCTAGCGGCGCCGGCACACCGGGTTCTAGTCCCGGTTGGGGCGCCGGATTCTGTCCCGGTTGCCCCTCTTCCAGGCCAGCCCTCTGCTGTGGCCAGGGAGTGCAGTGGAGGATGGCCCAGGTGCTTGGGCCCTGCACCCCATGGGAGACCAGGAAAAGCACCTGGCTCCTGGCTCCTGCCATCGGATCAGCGCGGTGCGCTGGCCGCAGCACGCCGGCCGCGGCGGCCATTGGAGGGTGAACCAACGGCAAAGGAAGACCTTTCTCTCTGTCTCTCTCTCTCACTGTCCACTCTGCCTGTCAAAAAAAAATAAAATAAATAAAAATAAAAAAAAAAACAAAGTGGTCATCTCGGGAATCTACACTGGGGTAATAAATAACAAGGCCAGTGTCTCCAAATTCTTTCAGAACCCTCACACGGCAATTAGCCATCATTCAGAATCTTAAGAAGGCAATGTATCGGCTCAGTTGCTTGCAATAGTAATTAACCTAAGTACAGAAACTCTTTAAAAAGAGTCTGTCATTAAGGATTACTTAATTCATCTAACTGTGCCAGGAACTGGAGGGGACACGCAAGACAAGATCCAGACCTTGACCCTGAACAGCTCAGCTGCGCAGAGAAACAACAACACATTTCCCACAAGGGCAAGCGCAGGATGGCTAGCTCAGCCCATGAACCAGCACGCAGCTCTTCTCGAAAAACCAAAGATGTGTTGACCACTCATGAGGTATCTAAGGAGAGCTTTAAAAAACGACCTTCCTGCCTAATTCTCTCAACGTTCCCGCAGTCACAGAGTGAGGAGCTGTTAGGAAGAGGGCATTTCTGTGACTTCTATTTCACAGCAAGGAGAAGTGGGACACAGAAAAACAGAGTGCTTTTCCAGAGGGCACAGAGAATTGTATTCCCCGACTTTCCCTTAAACTTAGAGATGCAGTCTCAATTCACAGAAGGACAGGGAGGGCGCCCCTGCACGGAAGTCACACACCTCTCGGTTTTCATCTAGCGTGATGTAACTTCTGACAACTATGTTTCAAAATAGCCCATCTTCAGAGCCACTCAAAGCCTGGTGCCACATAATAACTTCAACACGAGCTGTCTGAGAGGAGATAAAGATACCAATTGAATTGACAAAAGCAAACCTTCCCTTTCTAGCATTTATTAAATCTATTTTATAGATGATTAGACTATTCCTTCCATTACCCTAGGTTTTCACAAGCCACTAACAACGCAAACCAAAGAGGTAATTTAAAAGGAATTTGTGGGTTGTGAAAAACATCTCTTGAAGTGTTGTTTTATGCAACGCAACCTTGAGTTATAAAACAAAGAAGTGCAATGGGCAAGGGTGGAGGCTTCTCTGGGGCATTTCCACCACTGGATTCATTTCCACTTCAAACTAGCCCTGTGTTTGATATTGATATTTGTTCATTAGAACTTGAACCGAACAGCAATCTAAATCTCTCCTAAAGAGTCTCTGGAACAGTGTTTCTCAGAAATTTCAGAGGACGTCTCCACATTTGAGATTTGGATGAAAGGAACACACCCTCACGTATGAAAAAAACATCGCAGACAATTTTCAGAGAGTTCAACAGTGCCCTGAAATCCATCTGTGGATCTGGGACCCAGGAGGTCTGCATTAACAGGCCCCACTTTCAGAACACACAGATGGCAATCATTTGGTTCTGTCCAACAGAAGTGAACTTTTACGGGGAGCTGCATTAATGCACAGTTTCTTCTCTAATACCATCCTTATCACATGATGCTTGAGAAGTAATTCCATTCTGACTCAAAGCTAATGGTTTTTGAAAAGCTAGGTTATTTGAATAATTATATCGTAAGTTCTAATAATCATTAATTAATAAAGGATAACGGAGTCGACCCAGCTAGTGACACCAGTGCAGAAAGCATGTTCTTACTGCAGAGGGACAAGAGCAAATGTGAAAACTGGGAGAGCAAAAGAAAGCAAAGGACCTGACAGTTGCAATGGTTTCCAGGATGTTACCCGGGTTATGTTCAAGAACCAGAGATGTATTACTTCCGGGGCACAGCAGAAGAAACATTTTATCATTAGGAAATGACAACTCACAAGGTTATCACAATGTGCTTTGGTGGTAGTTTCTACATAGGCTAAATTAACACCAGTTTCATCCAAGAATCAAAGTAAATGATTACAACTGAGTGGTTAACAATTAGATAAAACTACTGGTCACTGGCTAAACTATGCCGAATCCTTTTTGTAATCTCGATTTGCCTAATACTTGAACATAACTTTTGATTTACCTAATATCTGGATATAACTTTCTTACCTCCTCCAACCAGTCATTGGGTGGGTCAGCTTCTCAGGACAGCACACTGTTGCAATCGCAGCAAATGGCCAGGCCAGCAACAGAATTATCCCCACTAGTAAGACACGAAGTGGAAGTAGGATAATTCCAAGAATGCAAATCTGAAAGTAAAAGCAGATGAATGGACACTTTCAATATGTCACCATCGGAAGGTTTCTATACTATTCATGCATTTACTCAAGGATGGACTGAACACTCCTGTACCAGACAAAGATTTAAGCACAAAGAAAAATAAGACATTATACCTGACCTTACACAGCATACTATGTGCATAAGGAGCAGTGAAGAAAATCACATGCCACCTTGATCACTGTGACACTGAGAGTGAACCAAGGATGCTGGGGAAACTGTGCCCGACTCCACAACCAGGACAGCTTCCTGGGAGAGCTGCAGCCTGAGCAGTCCCGCAGGGTGAGCAGGTGCTGGCAAGGTGAGAGGGGAAACTCCTTTTAGAGAGCTAGCAGCAGAAGTAAGAGGCATTAGAATGTGAAGAGGCTAACGCACTGCTTTATGTAGCAGCCAGCCCTTTCCGATCACAGCAGTAAGGAGAGGGAAGAGAAGAGAGTAACAGTGAAATCAGTAAGAATGAAAGTACATAGGGCCGGCGCCGTGGCTCACTGGGCTAATCCTCCGCCTGTGGCACCGGCATCCCATATGGGCGCCAGGTTCTAGTCCCAGTTGCTTCTCTTCCAGGCCAGCTCTCTGCTGTGGCCCGGGAGTGCAGTGGAGGATGGCCCAAGTGCTTGGGCCCTGCACCCCATGGGAGACCAGGAGGAAGCACCTGGCTCCTGGCTTCGGATTGGTGTAGTTCCGGCCGTATCGGCCATTTTGGGGGTGAACCAAGGGGAGGAAGATCTTTCTCTATCTTGCTAACTCTATATGTCAAATAAAAAAAGAATGAAAAGTACATAAACAAGAATAGCAATGCTTACTATGTACCAGCCACTCAAAGCACTTAACATGTAGTAACTTATTTACTTCTAACAAACCTACATTGTTTTACCCAGAAGAAATGAGGGGCACAGGACATAAACTAAACTGCTTAAATCATACTATAAGTTAGTGGAAGAGCCAGGATTTGAACCCAGCTTGGTTATAAAGACTTGGCTCCTTGGCCGGTGCCACGACTCACTAGGCTAATCCTCCGCATTGCGGCACCGGCACACGGGGTTTTAGTCCGGGTCGGGGCGCCGGATTCTGTCCCGGTTGCCCCTCTTCCAGGCCAGCTCTCTGCTGTGGCCAGACAGTGCAGTGGAGGATGGCCCAAGTGCTTGGGCCCTGCACCCCATGGGAGACCAGGATAAGTACCTGGCTCCTGCCATCGGATCAGCGCAGTGCACCAGCCGCAGCAGCCACTGGGGGGTGAATCAATGGCAAAGGAAGACCTTTCTCTCTGTCTCTCTCTCTCACTGTCCACTCTGCCTGTCAAAAAATAAAAAAAAAAGAAAAGAAAAAAGAAAGACTTGGCTCCTAATCCTTGTACCACACTGCCTTTTAGGTGAAGGAAATTCTCCTTCCACATAACATGTTGTCCTATTTTGGAATCCAACTAACACTGTTTGAACAGTGCCACCCCCTGCTGCCTATACTGGCCCATGCAGATAATTTATCAAAAAAAAAAAAAAAAAAAAGGCAAAAACACAATGACATTTCAACAAGTTCATGGAAAATAGAATTAAAAGAAAAATTTATTTTGGTGAAATAATTTTTTAATCCACATAGCTTTTTCATAAAACACATTCTCCGTGAATTTTTTGAGGCACCCTCGTATTCCAGTTGTCTGAAATCTGTTAAATTACTTGTACACACTTGTGTTTGAGATAAAAATTACATACAAAAAAGTATACAAATTTTGAGAGTACAATTTATTCAGCTTTGAGAAATGTAAAGAATGTAACAACCACCCCAATCAAGATACAGAATACGTGCGTCACTCTAGAAAGCCACTTTGTGTCTCTTCCCGGCAATACCTATGCTCCTAGGCGACCAGTGCTGGACTTCCAGCACCACAGCCTGGCTTTATCTGTTCAAGAATGCCTCATAAACAGAATCAAACATTATGCATTCTTGTGCATCCAGCTCCTTCCATGTCACATAATTTTTAAAATCCAATCATGTTGTCACATATGTCAGCAATTCATTCTCCTTGATGGCGCAGTAAGAGGATTCTTTAAAACAGTTCATGAAGAATGCAATTAAAAGTTTATTTTGTTGCAAAAAATGTGAAAGCCATACAAATGAGTATCAGCCCACTGTTTCACCACATAAGAATTTGCTTATTGATTCTCCTGTTGATGAACATTTTCGTTGTTTTCAGTTGTGGGCTAATAAGAATAAAGTCTCTATAAACATTCTTCCATAAGCCTCTCTCTGGATATATGTTGTAATTTCTCTTAGCCAGATACCTAGGAATGCAATTGCTGGATCACAGATGTTATTTTACAAGAAACTTCCATACAGTTTTCCAAAGTGGCTGTTATCATTGTATTTTATTGTGTTTGGTTTTTTACTTACTTATTTGAGAAGCAGAGAAAGAAGAAGAGATAGAGAAGCAGAAAAAGGGAGAGAAAGGGCTCCCATCCTCTGGTTGACTCCCTAAACTCCCACAGAGACTCAGGTTGGGCCAGGGCAGGAACTAAGAACTCAACCCAGGTCTCCCATGTTGGTGGCAGAGAGTCAATTACTGTCACCTAGGTTCTGAGTTAGCAGGAAGCCAAAATCAGGACTCAAAGCCAGGTACTGACCCAGGTACTCCAGTGCATGATGAGAGTGTCTTAACTGCTAAGCTAAATGCCTGCCCATATTGCATCACTTTCAAGTATCATTGGCAATGTATGAGAAATTGAGTTGCTGTCGATCTTGCCAACAACTGGTATTGGTAGTCTTTTATAAATGTCACCTTTAATGTAATCCTGGATGCATTTGGGTACAGGCCTGTTGTTTTGCTATTTCTTTTCCATTTAAATTCCTATAATGCCTCCTTAGCCATACCTTTTTATAAATTTATAAATTATTCATGTATTAATTTTTATTTGATAAGCAGAGAGACAGACAGACAGCAATCTCTTAGCTGCTGGTTCACATCCTAAATGCCCCCAATAAGCAAGAAGTAGGTAAGGCCAAAGCCAGGAGCCAGGAGTCCAGTCCAGGTCTCCCATGTCAGTTGCAGGGATCCAACTACTTGAGTAAGCACACACTGCCTCCCAGGGTGCGCGTTAGCAGGAAGCTGGAGTCAAGAGCACAGCCAGTAGCTGACACCGGCACTCTGACATGGGAGGTGGCTGCTGCCCACAGTGTCCTCAGCACTGTGCCAAATGCTGGGCCTTAAGCAGCTCCCCACACACATCCACACTTTTTGTAATTTCGGTCAGCAGTTGCTGTGAGGATTATAACGTGTGTCCTTGACATACAACAACCGACTCCAAACTAATACTACGTCACATCACACAGCATAAAGAAAAGCAGTAAACTCCACCTCCCATCTCCAGTATCATTTGGTTTTATAACTACATTGCATACATGTAAGCTAAAAATTATGATATTATAATTTTTGTATGAAATGATGACATTTTCTAGTTATTTGACTAAATTAAGATGATAGGAAAAGGGACATTACTTTCTCTTTCCATATTTAATAATTCCAGTGTTCTTCATTCTTTCTTGTATATCCAGTTCTTAATCTGGTGTCATTTTCTTACAACCTGAAAAATTTCCTATACTATTTCTCACATGCAAGTCTGACAATAGATTCCCTCCATTTTTTACTTACCTGAAAATACTTTCATTGGCCCTTAATTCGTGAAGTATATTTTCCCTGGACATAGAATTCTGGGTTGACAGCTGAACTGGGTTGTCTTTTTGATTGCTGAATAGCTCCTTCATATATTTTCAACACTATACCCTTATCAGATGCATAATTTATAATTATATTTATAATATATAATTTATTTGAATTTATTTATTACATTTATAATTTATAATTATTTTATCCCATTCTATAGGTTGTCTTTTCAACTTCTTGGTAGTATACTTTGAAGCATAAAGTTTTTAATTATGATGATGTTCAATTAATTCTTTCTTTGGTTGCTTGTGCCTTTGCTGTCTACCTAGGAAACCACTGTCTAATTCAAGGTCATGACGATTTACACCTTTTTTATATATATATTTTTAGTTTCAGCTCTTACATTTAGGATTTTGATCCATGTGGGGTTAATTTGTGTGAAGGGAGGAGTCACTCATTCTCTTGCACATGTCAATCCAGTTGTCCCAGACTATTTGCTGAAAAGGTTGTTCTTTCCTCACTGAACTATCTCGGCTTCCTTGTGGAAAATCAGTGGCCATAGACATAGGGTTTGCTTCTGGAATCTTTGCTCTGTTCCACTGATCTCTGTGTAAATCCTTGTACCAGTGTAACACAGCCAATCACAGCTGCTTTGTAGGAAGTTTTGAAACTGGTAAGTTTGAATCCTCCAATTTTGTTCTTTTTCAAGACTCTTTGGTATTTGAAGCCACTTACACTTCATATAAATTTTAGAATCAACTTGTCCCTTTGTGCAAAAAACATCAGCTGATATTTTGATAGGTATTCTATCGCATTTGGTGATCAAGCTGGGGAATATTAGTTAAGTCTTTCAGTCCACCAATGTGGGCTGTCTTTCCAGTTATTTAGTTCTTTTCTAATTTCTTTTAATGACTTCTTTTGTTCTAAGTGTACAAGTCTTGTAACTCTTTTGTTAAAATGTATTATTTTTGATGCTAGGGTAAACTGAACTGTTTCTTCCATTTCATTTTCAGCCTGTTGCTTCTGCAAAGAAATACAGTTATTTCTGTAGCCTAATTACCTTTGCTAGAGGCAATAATAATTACATATTCTTTTTTCTTACTGTGATTTAGTTTTTCTTGGAGGTTCCCTACATATTGCCTTCTTAACTTACACTAATTTAGCTTGCATAATATCAAATTAACGTCAATAGTGGACAAAACTGGCCTCTTAACAACTCCCTTCCCCCTCTACAAGTATTTGCTATTATTATCATAAAAATTACATCTTTATACATTGCATGTCTACCAACATAGATTTATATTCATTGCATTATGTTGTTGTTTTTGAAATCAAATAGAAGAAAAAATATTTACAAACAACAAACGAATTTTACACTATCTTCTTTTTCTTTTTAAGATTGATTTATTTATTTGAAAGGCAGAGTTACAGAGAGGCAGAGGCAGACAGAGAGAGGTCTTCCACCTGCTGGTTCACTCCCCAAATGGCCACAATGGCCAGAACTGGGCTGATCTGACACCAGGAGCCAGGAGCTTCTTCCCACGCAGGTGCAGGGACCCAAGCACCAGCCGCTACTCTGTCTTCTGTACCTACCAATGTAATCCCCTGTACCAGTGCTCTTTGTTTATACAGACCTAATCAGTGTCTAGCATCGTTTCATTCAGCCTGGACTCCTGTTAGTATTTCTTCTAGGTCACATGTGTTCCTGACAAATACAGATTTTGTTCATCTCTGCTTCCTTTCCTCAGGACAGTTTTCCAACTATACAACTCTTTGTTCTCACTGTTTATGCTTTCAGCACTTTGAAGATGCCACCCAATGCCTTTTGGCTTCCACTGTTCAAACTGAGCAGTCATCCTTTAATCTTACTGAGGATCACTGGTACATGGAGTTGCTTCTGTTTTCCTGATTTTCTCCTTCTCTTTGGCTTCCAAACTTTGATTCAGCTATCTCCAGATGCAGGTGTCTTTAAATTCATTCCATGTGGAATTTCTTGAGCTTTTTGGCATGCAGATTAATGCTGTTCACCAAATTCAGCAGGTTTTCTGATATTTCTTAAAAAAAAATGCCCTTCCCCTTTCTTGTGGGGCTTCCATTAGGAATATTTTGGTGCACACAACAGCATCCACACTCTCTGAGACTGCTCATTTTCATCTTCTTCCTATTCCTCAAGCTGGATAATCTCACTTGGCCTCTACTGAAGTTTGCGGATTCTTTTTCTGCTTGATCTAGTCTGCTACTGGGCCTCTCCAGTGAGTTTTTCATTTCAGCTACGATACTTTTCAACTCCAGATTTTTTTTTTTTTTTTTTTTTTTTTTGCAGGTGGAGTTAGACAGTGAGAGAGAAAGAGAGAGAGAAAGGTCTTCCTTCTGTTGGTTCACCCTCCAATGGCAGCTACGGGACTGTGCTGCGCCTATCTGAAGCCAGGAACCAAGTGCTTCCTCCTGGTCTCCCATGGGGTGCAGGGCCCAAGGACCTGGGCCATCCTCCACTGCACTCCCTGGCCACAGCAGAGAGCTGGACTGGAAGAGGGGCAACCGGGACAGAATCCGGGGTGCCGGCACTGCAGGTGGAGGGGATTAGCCTAGTGAGCTGTGGCACCGGCCTCAACTCCAGAATTTTAAGTTGCTTCTTTTTAAAGATTTATTTGAAAGAGTTATAGAGAAAGAGGGAGAGAAAGAGAGAGAGAGAGAGAGAGAATCATCCATCTGTTGACTCACTCCCCAGATGGCCACAATGGCCAGGGCTTGGCCAGGCCAAAGCCAGGAGCCAAGAGCTTCTTCCAGGTCTACTATGTGTGTAGCAGGGGCCCAAGCACTTGGGCCCTCTTCTGCTGCTTTCCTAAGGCCATTAGCAAGGAGCTGCATTGGAAGTGGAGCAGCCGGGACATGAACTGGTGCCCATATGGGATGCCGGCATCGTAAGCAGTGCCTTTACCTACTATGCCACAATGATGGCCTCCTTTTAAATGTTTTTAAAGATTCATTCATTTATTGAGAGAGGGAAAAGAGAAAGAAAGAGAGGGAGGGAGGGAGAGAGAAATCTGTCATGTACTAGTTCATTCCCAAAATGGCCACAACAGCCAGGGCTGGGACAGGCTGAAGCCAGGAGTCAGGAACTCCATCCTTCTCCCATAGAAATGGCAGGGGCCCAAGCACTTGGGCCATCACCCTCTGCTTTCCCAGTTGCATTAGCAGGAAGCTAATCTGAAGCAGCACAGCCAGGCATCAAACCGGCAATACAACATTGGTGTCAGTGTCACCAGTGGTGACTTAACTTGTACCACAATGCCAGCCCTCAAGTTGTTTCTTTTTTAAGAAAAAAATTTTTTATTCGTATTCTCTCTGCTAAGACATCATCTCATGCTTTCCTTTCGTACTTTCCATATGAGTTCCTTTAGTTCTGTGAACATATTTAAAATATATGATTTATACAGCCTTTATAGAGTACTTTCAAAATTAGGGCTTCATCAGGGAAAATTTGTATCAATTGCTTGCTTTATATTTATGGGCCTTACTTTATTCTCTACATAACTTGCGATTCTCTTATAATGACACTGAACTTTTTGATTTTTAAAGATTTATTTGTTTATTTGAAAGGCAGAGTTACACAGAGGCAAAAGCAGAGGCAGAAAGGGAGAGGTCTTCCATGCACTGGTTCACTGCTCAAATGGCCGCAATGGCCGGAGCTGAGCCCATCCGAAGCCAGGAGCCAGGAACTTCTTCCGGGTCTCCCCGATGAGGGCAGGGGCCCAAGGACTTCCCAGGCCATAGCAGAGAGCAGAAGTGCAGCAGCCGGGTCTCGAACCGGCACCCATATGGGATGCCAGCACTGCAGGCGGTGGCTTTACCAGCTATGCCACAGTGTTGGCCCCAAGACTGAACTTTTTTTTTTTTTTTTTTTTTTTTTTTTTTGGACAGGAAGAGTTAGACAGTGAGAGAGAGACAGAGAGAAAGGTCTTCCTTCCGTTGGTTCATCCCCCAAATGGCTGCTAGAGCCCGCGTGCTGCGCCAATCCGAAGCCAGGAGCCAGGTGCTTCCTCCTGGTCTCCCATGCGGGTGCAGGGCCCAAGCACTTGGGCCATCCTCCACTGCCTTCCTGGGCCACAGCAGAGAGCTGGACTGGAAGAGGAGCAACTGAACTTTTTAAACACTATAACATAGCAACTCTGAAATGTAATACCCTTTGGCCTACCAGGGTTTGCTATGGTTTCTGTTTTTATTTATTTAGTGCCTTTTATGAACAAATTCTGTGAAGTTTTTATTCTTTGTCATGTGTAATTACTGAATTTTCTAAACAGTTAGCTTAGTATTCAGCTAATGATCAGATAGGGATCCCCTTAAGAGACTGGAGCCAATTAGTTTCCTGGTGTTTGCAAAGGGTCTCTGTGTGCATGTGGGCTCTTCTTCAACTCAGCCTGTGCCTTAGCCTCCAGTTCCTGCATGTGCAGAACCTAGAGGTTAATGAGAGGCGGGGCTTGGGGCAACACAAGCATTTTCAGAGCATGTGTACAGCCTCTGGCATGCAGAGTTCTAGGTGACTGAGTGATATTCTAGACCCCCGGTGATATGTCAGTTATGCCAGCGCTTCTCAAAGCCCTCCATGGACATTTCATCTCCTGCCTGTTTCCACTCAAGTTTCCTGGTTAGGCTGTTCTTTGCTCTAGCTGTTACTCATTGCCTCAGGCAGCTGTGATGTAAAGAAATTGCTTCTGATTGTTTTCAAAAACAATCTGAAAAAGGCTATTTGCATTGGGTAAGCTCCCAAGGCAGGCTAAGTAAAGAGAGCCTTGAAAATGTGGTATTTCGGCCGGCACCGCGGCTCACTTGGCTAATCCTCCACCTGCGGCACCGGCACACCAGGTTCTAGTCCCGGTCGGGGCGCCAGATTCTGTCCTGGTTGCTCCTCTTCTAGTCCAGCTCTCTGCTGTGGCCTGGGAAGGCAGTGGAGGATGGCCCAAGTCCTTGGGCCCTGCACCTGCATGGGAGACCAGGAGGAAGCACCTGGCTCCTGGCTTCGTATCGGTGCAGCACGCCAGCCGTAGCAGCCATTTAGGGGGGTGAACCAATGGAAGGAAGACCTTTCTCTCTGCCTCTCTCTGTTTAACTCTGACTTTCAAATAAATAAACAAATAATTAAAAAAAAAAAAGAAAATGTGGTATTCCAAGCAGCCACCAGAAGATCCAATAATGGACAATTCTTGGGGATGGCGCTTTGAAGGAGCCCACTGCTAGACTTCCCCCTTTACTGGATGCCAGGTGCTGGTTTCTGCTATAACCAAGGGACCCTGGTTTTCAAGGATACGAATGAGCTGCGGAGAGAGAATGGGAGCAGGGGAAGTAACCTTTCACGACGCTTACTGTTCCCACCGGAAGTCAGCACTTTTTCTTGAATAAATGCTATTTAGGTTGCTGAAAACTTATGGTTAATTTTCAGAGCTGTGCAAAATTGATTCTGAAAATTTAGTTATATTTAAATTTTTAAAAATTCTTGCCAGAGTTCTCACCGCTTTTATCCAGAAAATGATTTTTATCTTTAAATTTTTTTTTAAATTATTTATTTGGAAGGCAGAGTGAAAGAAAGGGAAAGAAAGAGAGAGACAGAAAGATATCTTCCATCTGCTGGCTCTCTCCCCAGATGGCCACAACAGCTGTGGCTAGGCCAAGCTGAAGCCAGGAACTCCATGTGAGTCTCCCACATTGGTGGAGGGGGCCCAAGTATTTGGGCCATCTTCCACAGCTTTTCCGGGTATACTCGCAGGGAGCTGGATCAGAAGTGGAGCATCAGGAACTCAAACTGCTGTTCATATGGGATGTCAGCAGCATTGCAACCAAGTACACCACATGCAGGCCCAAAAAATAATTTCTAAGGCTCTTATCTTGATGTGGACAGGAAGGGAGCGTGTGAGCAGAGAGGAGCTGAAAGACTGACAGCAGCAAGCTGCCAAGCCCCACAATGCACACACCCCACCTCTTCCAGACCGATCCAACATGGCTGTAGACTCAGCACACTTACTCCCCATCATGCACCTGGGCCTCATTTCCCATCATGCCATGAGACGCCATGATGATCGTGTGTATGCTGCAGCCCCATGACACCTCCAGGAGTCGCCCTCCCACCCAACAAAGGGATAAGGAAGTGAGTGACACTCAAGCACCACCCAGAGTCCACCCCCTTTGGATAACCAACTATGGCATCACCCCAGTCCTGCAAAGGCACGACCCCAGCTTTGGTGGGGGCAGCAGCTCTTCCCTCCTCATAAAGAGAGGCTGCCTGCACTCACGTTTGAGTGTGTACTATCCCTCTAAATAAATGCTGCTTTCTTGTTCACTTTCCCGTCTCCTCCCTGAATTCTTCCACGTGTGGGGACAAGCGCCCAGAACAAGCCCAGCTGGGGAATCGTTGCCCACAGGTGTCTTTGCTGAGGTCTGATCATCTCTATTTTTTTTCACGCTGCTTTTCAGTCTGAATGATTCTGATGACCTTTTCAGGTTCACTTCCACCACTGCCAATGTGCTGTTAAGCCCATCCAGGGAATGTTTTATTCCCGGCATAATTCCTTTCAGTGTCAGGACGTCCACTTGGTTCTCTTTTACATTTTCTATTTCTCAGCTAAGGCCCTTCCAGCTGTGTTCTTACTGGGACACTCTTTTCCTTTATGACCCTGAACACGTTTATAACAGATGCTCTAAGTGTCACCTGCAAATCCCTACAACAGGGTGGCATTTTAGGTTCTATTTTTATTATTTGTATTTCTGTGAATTTCTAGTATGGTTTTATGTGGGCCATTTTGCATGGTACTCCAGGTTCTGCCATCTGCCTCTGAAAGAGTGTCGCCTTCCCTAGCAGGTAGGTAAAACATTGACTCATTACCTCCACCTTGTGACTTGTGAGGGAAAATCTGGTTGATGTTTGCCCTTAGTCTCAGACCGAAGCCTTAGTCCTGACAGAGCTTTTCATCTGGACATCACCTGTGCGAGGGTCCAAGAAAAAGCCTGCAGTGTCTACTCGGGCCTCTGACTCGGTCTTATTCTAACTGTGCCTCCCCTGGGGCAGTCGCCAGTTGAAAGGTCCGTTCCCCGGCTTTGTCCTAGCGGTGGCTTTCTTCCTGGGTTCTCCAAGGTTCCTTTGCCGATACAGAGTTCAGGCATCAGCCACGGATTAGAGAGGCGCTGTGTGTCAGGTGCAGTCTCTCCCATGCTGGGATTTCCTCCTTCAATTTCCAGTCACTCTTACTGCCCTTACTTCTCCTCTGCTATCTCAGGCCAGTGAGACCGAGGCTTTCCCGTCATCCCCTCCCAGGATGTGAAGTAAGAACCCTCAGCGGGAATAGGCAGGACTAGTCTCTCAAGGAAGAGAAAGCCTCCTGCACTGTCTTGTTCTGTTGTGTCTAGTGCCTTCACATAGTGTGTGTGTGTGTGTGTGTGTGTGTGAGAGAGAGAGAGAGAGGGAGAGGTGTGTGTGTGTGAGAAAGGTGTGTGTGTGTGAGAGAGAGAGAGAGAGAGGTGTGTTGTGAGAGAGAGGTGTGTTGTGAGAGAGAGGTGTGTGTGTGTGAGAGAGAGAGGTGTGTGTGTGTGAGAGAGAGAGGTGTGTGTGTGTGTGTGTGAGAGAGAGGTGTGTGTGTGTGAGAGAGAGAGGTGTGTGTGTGTGAGAGAGAGAGGTGTGTATGTGAGAGAGACCGAGAGAGGTGTGTGTGTGTGAGAGAGACAGAGAGAGGTGTGTGTGTGTGTGTGTGTGTGTGAGAGAGAGAGGTGTGTGTGAGAGACAGAGAGACTGTGCATACTGACCAGGATTTATAATTGTTGACTGTGGAAAGGTTTACCTGATTTCAGCTACTCACCATTCCAGGGAACAAAGCTGGCCCAGTTAAATGATTCTGACTCATAAATATCATAAAATTTTGCTATCACTCTATCTCCTACAAAACAAATAGGTAGGGCCGGCGCCGCGGCTCACTAGGCTAATCCTCCGCCTGCGGCGCTGGCACCCCAGGTTCTAGTCCTGGTTGGGGCGCCAGATTCTGTACCGGTTGCTCCTCTTGCAGTCCAGCTCTCTGCTGTGGCCCGGGAGTGCAGTGGAGGATGGCCCAGGTCCTTGGGCCCTGCACCCGCATGGGAGACCAGGGGGAAACACCTGGCTCCTGGCTTCAGATTGGAGCAGCGTGCAAGCTGTATAACCATTTGAGGGGTGAACCAACAGAAGGAAGACCTTTCTCTCTGTCTCTCTCTCTCTGACTGTCTAACTCTGCCTGTCCAAAAAAAAAAAAAAAAAAAAGGTATAAAGTAAGACAAACAGGAGCTCCAGAACTATTATATAGAAGGGATTTGGGATCTAGGAAATGGAAGCTCTGTGTACATGGTAAGCACACCGCTTTAAATGAATGTATGTTTATTTGGAGTGGGTGGTGTGACGGAGACTTGGGGAACCGTATCAGGGAGATCAGATGACGAAAGTTCCCCATTCACTCTGGCAGACCATTGCCCAAGTTTTCTGAAAAGTCTTACAGCTAGAAGACCAAGAAATAGTATTGACAATAAGCAAGAACCATAGCATAGATCCTGAAGAAAGAGTTGGAGTGAGATTAAAGTAAGGTATATTAAAAAATAATAATAAAGTAAGGTATATTTATATTCACTGTGAACAACCAGTATGGATGCTAGCCGAACAAGTTGTCAGATGTTGGGCAACTTATTTTCTGTGACATCTTTAAGGCTTGCTACAAGTAACAGTACTTATCAGTAATTCCAAGGAGACTGACAATCTATGAGGACTCTGCATCATGTTTCCTTTTGGTTCTATGCCATCTCTGTAGGGAAGCATTCCCTTGGGGTTATGCCTAGGTTTTCCTTCATAGCACTTACTGAACATGGAATTAGATATCCTGTTTTTTTAACCTTCTCAATGGAATGTAAGCTTTAGATGGGTAGGGTCCTAGTTCTCTTGTTCACTGCTATATTCCTAGAGATTAGCACTTGTGAACTATATTGCAGGCTTTCAACAAATATGACATTCAACTTAAATAATGCCACAATTACAAGCAAACACCCATTTCAACTCTATATTCTATCAAGGACCTGAAAGCCAGGCTACAGGCTACTTCTTTTTTCCCACACCCCAAGGTAACAGATCCTTAAATTGTAAAAAAAAAAAAAAAAAAAAATCCAAAGAAAAGGGACACAAAGTAGGAGATGCAAAAACTGACAACAGTGCTTAAGCCAGATGCCAGATATGGGCCACCATTTAAGACTGAACGGAGCGGGTTGGAATGGGCGGGTGGTTAGCCCAGCTGTTAAGACACCTGCATCCCACATCAGAATGCCTGGGTGTAGTGCAGCTCCCTGCCAATGCAGGCCTTGGAAGGGCGCGGTGATGGCCTAAGTCTCTGAGCTCCTGCCACCCACCCCCAGGGGAGAGCCGGATTTATTTCCCAGCTCCCAGCTGTGGCCTGAGCCAGCCCAGTTCCGGCTGAGGCAGGCACTGAGAGTAAAGGAGCTCTTTCTTTTTGTGTCTGTCTCTCAAATAAATAAAATCTTAAAATAAATGTATTCTGAATTAATCATTGCAAGTCACACTCAGGGGAAAGTGTGCCCATCTTTTAAAGTGGAGAATGCAGGCATCATTGCTTTGCAACCAGGCTGATTCAAATGTGCCTCTGACCCACTCCATTCAAGCTATAGGAACCTTCTTGGTTTCTAAATACCTTTTTTGAAATACACAGACCATTCAAACCATTGACATCTCTTTGGTTTATCAGGTCTATTTGGATTGTTTTTAATTTAACACCCAGAATGTTCAATTACATTCAATCCAAGTAGAAAATTTTAAATACAGTATACAACTTGTAGGTAACAAGTAGCACAAAAAGATGATCTGTATTAAGATCAGCAAACGATACCAGGTTTTTCACACATTAGCTCAATTGTAAGCCTCCTTTGAGGTATTATATTACAATTTACATAACAATAACCTCTCTGTAGTTCAGAGAGGTTAAGTGACTTGGGTCAAAGTCACACAATTAATAATGACCAGGTGTTTTGTGTAGGAGTCCTGAGTTTTCCATAATCCCATAGCTCTCATGAGTTATGGGAATGAGCTCTCCAAACAGTCCCAGGCCAGGTGGAAAAAACAGTTTACCGTAGGTGTTACCCAAACACGTATACACATGCCACTCTAGTCCTCCCTCCCAAATATGAAGCCAAATAGATGGCCATACTTTTAAGAGTGAGTGATCTGACCAGATCAGGCTAAATTTACTCTTGGACGATGGTCAATGTCCAAGTTAGAAGTGTTTCGGAAGTTCCCAGACTCAACGGGAACATCTATCTATTTACAGACATGAAGGTCAAATTGTTTAAGCTTTCGGTTTCTTACCAGCCCGTGGGTCACAGAAGGCCAGCAAAAGCATTTGGGCTGGCCTCGCCAAGACAGTGCAGGAGGGACACAAAATTCAATGCATCCGCAGCAGGTTCACTTTTTTTTTTTTTTAATTTTTTTTGACAGGTAGAGTTATAGACAGTAAGAGGGAGAGACAGAGAGAAAGGTCTTCCTTCCGTTGGTTCACCCCCCAAATGGCCGCTATGGCTGGCGCTGCGCCGACCTGAAGCCAGGAGCCAGGTGCTTTTTCCTGGTCTCCCATGTGGGTGCAGGTGCCCAGGCACTTGGGCCATCCTCCACTGCCTTCCCGAACCACAGCAGAGAGCTGGAATGGAAGAGGACCAATCGGGACTAGAACCCGGTGCCCATATGGGGTGCTGGCACCACAAGGCGGAGGATTAACCAAGTGAGCCATGGTGCCAGCCCCCATCACTTTTAAGTTGTTCATTTTTATGGCCCTCCTTAGAAAAAAGGCTCCAGGCCCCGCAAGAGGCTCTGGTTGCCATATTCCACATCTTCTTGCTCTCACATCCTTCTTCAGACACCCCCCCGACCCCTTCCTCTAGCCCCCACTGGTCTTAGCTCTGCAGGCAGAGGCCGTGCCCAAGTTCTACTCTATCAAATCCAAAGTAAAGCAGTGTGCGACGCAGACCAGAAACATCAAAACCACTCTTCCTCTTGCAGGCTGCACAGGACAGATGCGGTCCCCCACCCCCAGCACCAACTCCACTGAGGAGGAAGTTGGCAGAGAGCCTGCGACTGCTCGCTGAAGGAAAAGGAACTTGCTTTGCGTCCGGGGCCGTCTTCACCAGTGGTAGCCACCACTCGGGGCTACTTCTCAGCCTTGAATCCCCACAGGTGCAGACCGGCACAGGACCAAAGGCCGCTGAACACCTTCCGGCTCACAGCCCATTCCTGGGCTTCGGATTCTCTAGCCTCAATGCCTGTGCTCAGAAGATCATTCCAGCTTTACCTGTTCTATTTCCAGACCTGGGCTCTCTGCCGTCTTCACTCCACCCCTCCCAAGCTGACTCCTCTCCTTCCCTGAACCAAAAATAAATAAATAAATAAGACTTCTCGAACCCCACCCTACTGGGCTAGGTCTGCATCTGCAACCCACTACACGCGCGCACGAGCGCAAGAGCTCAAGTTCAAGTTTCCGGCAGGTTCATCGCCCCTTCCCGGGCACTGGACGTCTCGGCCACCGCCCTGGCTCCGCCCCTCGTGTTTGGGATCCTGCTCGCAGGTGGCCTGCCCCGCATCCTCCAGGTATCTCCGCCGGCGTCAGACTCCCAGCCCCTGCGATGCCCGCAGCTCCCAGATCCACAGCTCCTGCCTCCGACTCCCGCCCCCCTCAGACGCACGCCCCTCACCTGGATCCGCCTCGCCGCGCCGATCCGCGTTTGCTGCACGAAGGGGTTGGGCACTGGCGGCGGGAAGAAGGACGCCTGGCGGGGCACCATGGGTGGCCGCAGCCCCGCCTCCCCGGCGCCCGGCACGGTGGCCGCCACTGCTGCCGCCTCGGCGCACCGGTTCATGGTGGAACCGGCCGTCGGATCCGAGCAAAGCCACAGGGACAGAGCGCGCAAGGCAGAGTCCCAGCCCGAGGCGCCGCTCCGGGGCCTCTGCGCAGGCGCCGGTTACCTAGATGCCGGCAGCTGTCGCCCCGCCCCCAGGCTCTAGCTCCACCCTTTTACTTATCTGACTCCTCCTCCTCGGCTATATAGCTCCGCCCCCCTTGGAGGTGAATGCTTTTGCCTGGGACCAATGTCAAACCAAGCATCCCTAAGACTCCGAAGAGAGCCACTGAGGCCGTTCTCAGCTTTAGGACCAGGCAGACTGGATTTCCAATGCATTTTACTGGTTCTGCGATGCTAGCCAAGTGGCCATCTCCATGGACCTCCCCACCTCCTTTAGCAGATGGTAATAAACACAACTGGGATAAACACAGCTGGATCCAGCCACGCCAGGAGCATCCACTCCCCCTGAATTCCTGCATCCTGGATTCGTGTTACCAGTGCTTGATTTCAAGTGTGCTTTGTCAGGGAGCAAACCAGTTCGAGCTGGGTGTGCATTGTTTAGGAGTGGGAGTCCTCATATAGAAACTGGTGCAGGAGTGGGATCTGTCCCCCTCAAAACCTATGGACCGACGGGGGCGCACAGAGGCGCTTGAGCTGCTGTTCCAAGAAGGCAGACCAACAGCTGTGAGGAACCTGGCCCAAAAAAGGGAAGCGACTGTGGCGGGGGCTCCATTGCAGCCGGAGGAAGTCAGGGGCTTGTCTGGACCTACACAGATGGCAGAGGGGGGAGGGGCGCAGGAGCGGACCTGCCCAGAGTGAAAGGACAGGGAACAATCTGTCAGCAGGCAAGTGGCCAGGATGACAATCTGAGGCTGGAGCCTAAGACGGCTGCTCCCCCAAACTTACCCATCGCAGAATCTCCCAACCCTCCTGGACAGATGGGTGGTCTTGAGTTAAGTCTCTGAACCCCTCCGAGGAACGGCAGATTACCCCCTACACCATAGGGTTGTCGCGAGGAGTAAATAAACTAACACATGCACAGTGTAGAAAAGCACTCGACACGGCACCTTTTAATTCTCCTAACAGAGAACCTCAATAATATAATAATATTGTAGTCAGGATGGAAGCTTCCAGTCGGGGCTGGCAGACCATGCAGAAAGGCTGTCACTCAAGAACTTGAGCCGGTGGGCAGGCCAGCAGGAGAGAGAAGGCGATTGGGGACCCCACCAAAGTCACCTCCAGAGAGACGTGTCCATTCCTCACTCCTGTCTCCACCAGCCTCACCAGAAGGGGCCTGAGGCAACAGGCTATGCAACCTCAGAGCTGGCAGGGGTCTCTGAAAACCAACCACCCCCAGGCCTGGAGCAGCCCCTGCAGGATTTCCGTACGGGAGGGGATCAGGAGTGGGTAGTCTGGGAGGAAGGTGCAGGTGCTCACCCGCTCAGAGTGGCTGTTTACAAAGCAAGCACACTGTTTCTCCCCTGGGTGTGTCTATTGCGGGTGGCTGGGGCACGGCGGGGATGTGTTGCTGATGAAGGTTCTGGAGTACGTGGCTCCTCCTCTAGGTCATCCTTTGCCCTTGACCTAGACCCTGTCACCTAATAGCTGTAGGATCCTGAGCAAATCACTTCTCTCTGGGTCTCGCTAAGGCTCAGCTCGTACCCACCTCTTTCGGTGGCTGTACTGGCGGTGGCTGTTGTTAGCAGCAGCAGCGTAAGAACTGGTGTTGTGGAGGAAGAAACTGAGTCAGAGAGAAAGCAGAACTTGGGCAGTCACAGAACTGCTGCTGTCTTAGGGCTCCAGGGCTCGCTCAATCGTAAGGGACAAAGGGACTCGGGCCAACACACCTGCACCTGTGGCTCCCTTGCTAGTTAGCTTGGCAGCTCTGACCTTCTAGCAAGCATCACTTGTGTCCTGCAGGAAGCAGAGTCGGACGTTGTAAGTTTCTTCTTTGTGGGGCTATGGCAGCTCTTGGCTAACACGGATGCAAACACTGCCACTCAGCTGGTGTCTTTATTCACACCTGTTGACATTTCCCACAGGGAACGGTTGAAGGGACAGTGGGGAGGGCGGAGCAGGGAGCCATGACTGGATTTTCCTCCATCCAGTGGAGGCAGCGACTGGGCAGAGTGAACAAGGGAGCTTCGCTAGGCGGGCTGCGCTGCACCGTGCAGTGACTTCAGATGACCTGAGTCCTTGTGTCAGGAAATGCAGTTTCCAAGTGGAAAAATAAACAACAAAGTGCATACAAAGCAAACTGCTAACGCAAGGGAGGCTCTAAGGCAGCCAGCAGTGAGAAGCCAGGTGTCTGGGGTGGCCACCTGGCCGTGCCCTTATCCCACTGCCCCATGCCAGGCTGTCGGGCCACCAGTGCCCTGCTGAGATAGTCCCTGTTGGCTCCGAGGGTGCCGTGAGCCACCGAAGGATGTGGAGGGAGATGAGTCTCAAGTGTGGCAGCACCAGGGCAGCCCAAGGCAGGGCCGCATTGTAAAACCAAAGTATCTCTTTGGGGGTGGCTCTGAGGGTTGACGGGATTGGAGGGGAAGGGGCACCGGGGAGGAAAACAGCCAGCACCTTTCCTTGGGCACAGGGTAGAGCCGCTCTCTGGAATCTTAGATTATCAGGTGGGGGTGAGAAGGCTGATTAACTACGGAAGTGCAGGTGCGGCGGCCAGGCCCCCGGGCCCGGCTCAGCAGCCCAGCCAGTCCGTCTTGATGCTTCCAACCTTCACGCTCTTCAGACTTTGGTTCTCGAGCTTCAGGTAATAAGTGCCCTTGAAGAAGTAGCTGTGACCTGAACACAGAAAGGAGAGAGTCTGTGACCACCCCATACCGACAGAGGGGAGGGGGCACAGAAGGTTCTAGAATGTCTGTCTGGTGTAAGCAAGAAGCCTTTAAACCGGAAGAGACCCTTCCAGGGTTCGAGGAAAGGAAATGGTGTGGAAGGAAGGCCTCTCGGTCCCTGCGTGCGCACCTCTAACTGGGAGCTAACTTAGCGCTGGTATTGACTGTAATGACAGCGGCCTCCGGTCACACCGGCATCAGAGTAAACACTTTCCATGTCCCAGAGATGGCAAACCAGAAGGCTGCCGGCCCTCCGGGGCCCACAGATGGCTTTTACTTGGTTCACACACTTTGTTTTGTCTTTTAATTCTGATTAAGCTGCCAATATGTAAACAGCTACAAAATCACATGAAACAAGGGTTTCTGGCTTCTTTTAAACATTAACTAGAGTATCTCACAACCCTGGGCCCCGATCCTTACAGGCCAGCAACTAGGAAACAGAGGCCCCCTGCAAATGAGCCATGCGCTCTCTGGGTCACCACAGATGCCACCACTCCCTACCGCCTGCTTTCCTCACTAGTGCTGCCCGCCCGGCCTGTGGAGGCTTTGCCATGTGCGACTCCCGACTCACATGGTCCCACTGACTTCTTTGAAAGCCCTGGTACCCAGATGTTTATCCTTGAACGTAATCCTTAACCTCGCACCTGACTGTGCATTGCTTTCTCTTGCACAGGTGAGATCTGGAGCCACGGGAGCTTTGGACTATGTGCGTGCCCTATGGCAGGGCCTCAAAAAACCTTTGTGGCATTGAGCTGACATCTCTTGTAAACAGCTGAACTCGACTCATTTCCAGGGCCCTGGAGAGCTCACAGAGCCCTCCTTGGGAACACGGTTTCCGACTGCCCCTCCCAGCCTTGTTGACACTGGATGCGCTTCGTTCACCAAGGGATCAGGGAGCACCAGTCGGGTGGGGGATTCCTGGCAAGTGATCAGGATAGAGTGGCTTGCATAGCACAGCGCATCCTTCTGCTAACGGGTGCCCTCCGGCAAAAAGCAAAGGAGCCAGGATCAGACCCCAGCATGGAGCGAGGGCACGGGCCCATGCTCCCCGCCCCCTTGTCAGGGCCCCTCCCCTCCCGGCCCTGGCTCCGGGCCCTGCAGCTGTGAGGGGCCCTGCTGCCCAGGAGCCCGGCAGAGGGAGCAGAGGTCGGGGGTCTGGACTCCTGCCCAGCACTGGCTGAAGGGCTTGGTTTGTTTCCCCGGGCCGCGGCATGGCTGCCCTGCACAATGAGGGCGTGTGTGCTTTGCGAGGGTCTGTGGCCAGGCTCGGCGCAGGGGTCCTAGAGAGCAGGGAGGGGCTTGGCTGCTTACCGCTGCCCTGCAGGTCCACCACAGCATCCAGGTGATCGGGGATGGCGTTCCAGGCATCCGCGATGAGCCGAGGGAAGCCAGGGTCCATCTTCTTCTTCACCTCATTGTATCTGTAACAAACCGGACATGCTGAGCCAGCCAGGCCTCTCCGTGGGCCAGGCGGCCCCCACCTCAGTCCTTCAGGGAGGCAGCCAGCGGTCACGGGAGGACAGGGAGTCAGACCTGGATCTGAATCCCAACTCCACTTACTGATGTCATGACTTTGGACGATGCCATAAAAACAATGTTAACACAGCTTTTAACACTGACCACACACTGGCTGGTGTGTCAATCACTGTCCATACACCTTCTCACTCAATCCTGTCAACAGTCTAATGACAGTTACCACTGTCATCCTCATCTCACAGACCAGAGACTTACAAAGCACTCCCGGCTTCTAAGTGGTAGTCCAAGCCAGACCTGTCTGGCTCCAGGGCTGTAAGTTGCTCTTGAAACCTCAATTGTACCAGCTGTAAAATGGGATTGTATTTAATATAACGCATGTAAAATAGGGTCTAGCCTGTGTGTGGTCTTTAAGAAGCATTTGGGAAATGCTAGTTTCCTTCCCAACTCTGACCCCTGCTGTATTCTGAGGAGCCCTGGATCAGGAGCCCCAAGGCCGGGGACCTGCTCCACGGGTCTTGGACTCCGTCACTTAGATCTGCTCCTTCATCTATCAAGCAGAACCGACAGTCACGTCCTGGGAGACGACCGCGCTCGCAGAGTGAGGTTACAGTGCGGGAGGTGGCTGTGAGCCCAAAGCCTATGTGTCACAGGGCGTCGCAGCTGCAGCTGTCAGGGTGCACAGCCACTCGGGGCCCCACCTTCAATGCCGGTGAATACCTGGGGCACCCGCTGGCAGCTTCTTCTCCTTGGCCAGCTCTGCCTCTGTCTTTTCGACTTTCTGAAAAACGTTTTTAATGAATGCTGCTGTCATTTTGATTTCTGCACCACTCCACTTAAACTCAATGGACTCACTGTTCTGCAAATACTTAACGAGCGCCCAGTGTGGACCTGCCAAGTTCAAGTTTCCGAGGCGCTGATTTTCTGGACAGATCTGTGTTTGAATTCCATCTTGGTGGCTCCGAGCCTTCCTCGACAGTGCTGCTAGCTGGCTCTCTGCTTCTCTACGGAAGCCTCAGTTCTCCACGGAGTCTCACACCAGCCTCCCCTTCCATAGGCTCCTTCCACTGGGGTTCTATGCCTCTGCCCATCACCCCCAAGAACTGCCAGAGACCTTCCTGAATGCCGGCTACATCACAAGACTGTTTCTTGCAAAACCTAACATACTTCCTCGTGACCTGTGTTACCAAAGCCAAGTTCCCCAGCTCAGTGTCCACGCCCCCTCCCCCGACCTCTCGGTCCAGCCCCTACAGTCAGGATGGCTCAGATACAGGCGCCTCACGTTGGAACTCATCCCCATTTCTCATTCTGCTCCCACAAGGTGGAGAGTACAAGAATCAACCCCTCTGGGGCTAGGGTTTGGCGCAATGGTTGACATACTGCAGGGGGCACGGGCATCCCACATCACAGCGCCAGTTCCAGTCCTGTTTCTGCTTCTGGTTCCAACTTCCTGCTCTTCACACCCTGGGAGGCAGCAGGTGATGGCTCAACCCTGCCACCCATGTGGGAGAACCCGGATGAAGTGCCAGGCTCCCGGCTTTGGCCTGGCCCACCCCTGGCTGCTGTAGGCATTTTGGGGGAGTGAACCAGTGGATGGAAGATCTGCCTGACTTTGTCTCTCTGCCTTTCAAACAAATAAGTAAAAACGAAAACTAAAGAACCAACCCCACTTTTTGGCTGGAGAAACTGAGGTTCATGAACTAATTTGCTTCCAACATCTTTACGTCCAGGAGGAACTCAGCAGTGCAACATCATAGAGCTGGCTCTGCAGGGGCCACGGCCTTCACTCTCCTCCACCCCCATCATCCCCTGGTCAGAGCCCCACTCGCTGACGTACTGTTTTGAACAGGTTCCCTGTAACGCTTGGGACTTGTCTGCAGCTGTAGGAGACGCGGGGTGGGGCAGGTGTCAGGAACACACACACGTGGGTCCCAGCTTCCGCACAGCTGTATCTCGCTGCCACTCAAGCCTCGATTGCAACACTTGGAAAATGGGGCTAACAACCTGCCACTCTACGTGAGCAATGCAGGGGGCTTGCACAGGCTCAGGCCCACGACTGCCCGCATCAGTTCCCGCCTTCACTGTTTCATTCTCGTTCCTTCACAGTTCCCCAGCAGCCAGCCAAGTGCCTGGTGGACAGCGCACACAGAAGGCATATTTGTGGGTTGAGTGGAATCTGAGCTCTCCCTGGCACGCCGGCGGTAGCGGCTCACCATCTCTCTCCATACCACGACAGTGTCTCAAGCTCATAAACCCGCTCTCCTTGGGGGAGAGAGCCGTCTGCTGTGGCAGCCCTGCCCAGGGCCTGAGCCAGGCCCCTGCATCGTCCTGCCTCTTCTAAGGGCGTCTCTCGGAGAGTCCTGTGTAGGGCGGGCTGTCCCTCCTGGACCCTGCCTTGAAGACGAGGGCTCCTCACTAACATTAGGACTGAGAAGGACCTAACCGCCCAGAAACCCAGCGAGGCGCCGCCCGAGCTGGTGTGTGCCTGAGTGTGTCCCTGTATGTGTGCTTGTGCTTGTGCGTGTGTGTACTGCACTCACGTCCACACACGGACTCGTCTCTCCTGCATGTCTGCATCTGCAGAGCGCATGGCGAGAGCAGGACTGTGAACGTCTTTCTGACAGCGAGGTTCAAAGACGCCAGGGCTCTCCCAATCCGAGTGCCTGTCGCCAGCCATGTGAGACTGTGAGACTGGGGGGTTCGGGCCAGCCACCCTGAGTTGCCACTCGCAGTCCCCGCCTGTGCTGGGGAGGAGGCAAGCAGAGGGCCCTGTCTGTGGTTTCCTGGCTGACTGTTTGCTTTCTCGAGATAGCAATCAGCTGAGCTAGCCTAGAGCCTTAGCAAGAGGTCTGGAATTCCACCCTGCCACTGGCAGGCCCGGGACAGAAGCAGCGCCTGACTGCAGGGCAGCTGCTGGCGGGGGCGGGGAGCCGAGCGAAGGCGGAGAGGAGAGAGGCCTTGGGAAGGAAGCGAGCTTTTTCCAGGAGGGGCAGACAAAGGCATCAGGGCAGGGCGTGCCCTGTTAGTTACAGTTCTGGGTAGGGAGCAGACGCAGAGGCAGCCACTGAAGGAACTCAGGGCCACTATGAGGAAGGGGAGGGAAAGACCCCAAACGGTTTGTGCACCAATCACTCCTTCCCTGCGACAGACAACCCAGCGGGTACAGGGAAGGGGGCACTGCATTGGAAGACCCGGCCGAATCCAGGCTCTGTGCCAACACCTGTATCTATAAATAACTTAGAATAAGTTATTTCAATTAAAGTTGCAGTGAGTTATTAAAATATGCGATTTAATTTCTCCGGACCTTGGTTTCCTCACATGGACAGTGGGAAGAATTACGACCCAGCTTCTATGTGTGGGACGCCTCCTACAGATCGGGCCTGGACATCGCACCCCTAGGCACCTTGCCTCTGACCTTGGCCTCTCGGAACTGGACTCTTGCTTTTCGGTGACCTGGAGCACAGGGCCACCTGCACCTGCCAGTCTGTGTCCACAGCGACTGAGCCTGCGCAGGTGGACCAGAGGATGCCTACTGCTGCTTTGGGTACTGGCTCCTGTCTTTTTTTTTTTTTTTTTTTTGGCTCCTATCTTTGCATTTCACCCTCTGCCACCCCTGCCTCCTCTACTCCATCTCTTGAGACCCCTGTTACCCCAGATACAGTGCACGTGAAGACGGGCTTGTTCTCTGGGAGCCAGAATAACAGGGTTCAGATCCCAGCCTGTCACTACATGGCTGTGTCACTTCACGCTAGTTACTCAACCTTTCTGAACCCAAGTTTCTACATCTTAAAAACTGGGATAATAACAATCACGCCCATCTCCTAGAGCCCCGGGACTAGCTTCTGACTCATGAAGTCAGTCCTGGCAATTATTTTTATTTCTCTCTTTCTCAAGGAGTCACCCCAAAATGTGAACGTGGGCCAGATGGATATGGCTCGATCAAAAGACTTCTGAGAAGGTGGAGGGGTTGCAAGCACAACCATACAGCAGCAGTGGCTACCAGGCAGGGCCATGCTCTGGTGACTTTCTGCAGCCCCGGCAGGTTGGTGACCAGAGAGGGGGCCTCCGTGGCCCACCAACCTCTGAACCCGACCCTGGAGACCTGGCAGCTGCACCCTTGTCCTCACCTCCAGAACTTGTCTCCAGCAAAGATGTACGTCTTCTTGTTCTTGCTCCAGTTGAAGGCCGCGTCTACTCGCTGGACATCGGGGGGCAGCCCGAGGCTGGTCAGAGGCTTGGGGTACCCTCGCTCCAGGGTGCTGGCTGAATACACCCAGTATTCATTGCCTGCAGTGGAGGCAAAGGATGCGTCGGTCGGTGGCTGCTGCTGAAATCCCCGCTCCAGCCTGTCCCCCACACACCTGCCACCGCCCCGACCTGTGCCGCTCAGAGGCCCTCCCTGGGGCCGTCCTCAGCAGGGCACGGCTCTCAGCTCCCATCCGGGTCTGGTATCCAGAATCAGGTCCCACACACAGTTGATCAGAGAGGGTGCCAAGCCAATGCGGGGAGATCCAGCCCAGGCAAACGCCACACCTGCCATGAGGAGGCGCCTTGGCCTCATCTGCACAGGGTGTCCCGTGAGCCAGCAGCTGCCCGCCCAGGACCCTGGATCACCACCGGGGGGGGGGGGGATGGAAGCTGCCTGGGACACTAAGCACCGCAGCCCAGGCTGAGCCTCCAGCAGCTTGAGGAAGCCCCCCGTACCCCACCTCAGACCACCTGGGGACCCCCTCGGTGCCCCCTCATAGTCCACACTGCAGTCCCTGCTGACAGCCTGGCTGGCTGTCACCCCCAAGGTGCCTGTGAGCCACAGCAGGGCGCAGCCCAGCACATGGTAGACGCTCAAACACCAGCTATGTACCCTGCCTCGATGCCTTCCCACTTCCGGAGACTCATTCGACTCTCACTTACCTAATATTTTGCTTTCAATGAGTTCCTTTTGAAATCTTCTAGAAGGAAACTTATTTTTAAATATTTCTTTTGATTGTCTACCTCTCATTTACTGAATGATAAATTTCCTCCCTGGTGTGAAATGACCATGCAATCGTAACTAACTACCTCGCATAAAACAAGTTTCTGTTAAATACAAATGAAAATAGGGGCTGGTGTTATGGTGCAAAGGGCTAAGTTGCCACCTACAACACCAGCATCCTGTATCAGAGCGCCGGCTTGCGTCCTGACTGTTCCACTTCTGATCCAGCTCCCTGTCCAACGTGCCTGGAGAGGCAGCAAAAGATGGCCCAGGTCCTTGGGCCCCTGCCACCCACGTGGGAGACCCGGATGGAGCTCTGGACTCTGGCTTTAGCTCAGACCAGCCTTGGTTCATTGAGGCCATGTTGGGAGCACGCCAGCAGATAGAAGATCTCTCTCTCTCTCTCTCTCTGTCAGCTACCTTTTAAATACATAAAGAATTTTTTTAAATTTTCAAAAATAAAAATCAGTTTTAAAATTTCTCACTTAAGCTTGCTGCCTGTCAGAGACTGCAGCACTAACCAGGTGCAAGGGACGCGTGCACACGCATGACACTGATTTCGTTTCCCTTCTGGGACAGGACTCGGAAGGGCTGACGGAAGACTAACAAGAAGCCGAGGTTTGCACTGATGCCGAGTGCCAGAACCAGTCTCCCAGGTGACGCCCATGTTTGGGGGGCTGGGATCAGAGAATGGATGTGCCAAGAGGGAGCCCCCCCAGGGGCACGGGGCACGTGGTCTGAGGCGGGGTGGGGAGCCCCGGTGCGCCGTGGGACCCTCCCCGCACACCTGCAAAGAACACGGCCTTCTCCTCCTGGGGGGCCTCGTACACAGCGTCGATCTTCTCCGGGAGCTCAGGCCAGAAGGTGGCCACCAGCAGGGGTCCCATGGGCTTGTCACCCGGTGTCACCGTCCGCCAAATGAACCTGGGGCCAGACAGGGAGGTCGGAAGCCACGCCTTGCGTCACTCTGCAGCTCTAATCGCACACGCCCCTGAAGCCCACCCCAAACCATCCCAACGAGTGGAAATGAAATAAATCAGACCAAATCCAGTGGTAATTCCACAATGGGAGGGGAGGGGACATCGAATGAGGGTTGGAGAACGAGCAGAGTCCCCTCTACCTGTCAGGCTGAGAAGCGACCCCCTTTTGCTCTCCTCCTCGCCTCCTCCAGGAAGACTTCCCTGACTACCTCTGTCCATACCCAGGCTTCTCAAAATCATCAACACTAAGTGCATGGAACAGCAAGGTTTATTTGTATTTCCCCTCCTGTTCAATTAGAAGCCAACTCAGGCAGGAAATAGGGCCCCTAAGGTATTTCCTGAATTGAAATGGAATAGACAGATGCACTCTGGCAAGAGTAAGAGCGATTACTTCTTCTTTTTTATTTATTTTTGACAGGCAGAGTGGACAGTGAGAGAGAGAGAGACAGAGAGAAAGGTCTTCCTTTTGCCGTTGGTTCACCCTCCAATGGCCGCTGCGGCCGGCGCACTGCGGCCGGTGCACTGCGCTGATCCGATGGCAGGAGCCAGGTACTTATCCTGGTCTCCCATGGGGTGCAGGGCCCAAGCACTTGGGCCATCCTCCACTGCACTCCCTGGCCACAGCAGAGAGCTGGCCTGGAAGAGGGGCAACCAGGACAGAATCCGGCGTCCCGACTGGGACTAGAACCTGGTGTGCCAGCGCCGCAAGGCGGAGGATTAGCCTAGTGAGCCGCGGCGCCGGCCAAGAGCGATTACTTCTTGAGGCTGAGCACTTTCCGTGCCTTGTAATTTAATCTCACAGAGAATCCCGTGCACTCTCGATCTCTCTCCAGCATCGACTCCCGTTTCCTGGCGGCCTTCCTTACACAGAGCCCCAACTCTTGCTCCATCCCTCCCCTCCCCAGCCCCCACCCCGTGAGCCCAATCCCGGTCCTAGGAGTAGACCCCAATCAGTCCAAGCCACTGGTGCTCCAAGTGTGGTCCCCGAGCCAGCAGCATCAGCACCACCTGCGGACTGGTTAGAAAGGCCGATTACTGAGTTCAACCTGGGGTCTACAGCTCAGCCTCTCTGAGCTCAGGGCCCCAAATCTGTGCTTTAATGAGCCTTCCAGATGATTCTAACACAGGAGAAAGTCTGAGAACTACTGCTTTGAGCCAATCGGAGCTTAGAATTCTCTGGTACCTGTTAACTGATTGAGCAGTTGCCATACGATTCCAGTTGGCATGATGAGATTGGAGCTAGCCTGGTGCATCACATCTGGGGAGCTGTGCAGGGGCAAAGGCTCCTCCCTCTCCCTCTCCCCCTCCCTCTCCTCCCACACCCCTCTCTGCAGGATGTGAACAGGGAAGCCTGTAGCCCCGGTTATCATCGGCAGCCATCGTGTGACCAAGAGGGGATCTGGTTTTGCAATGAAACCGATGCCAAGGCAAGATATGAAGTCACAAAGCCTCCTGTGCCCCTGAAAAGGGCCTTTCCTCTGGACTTTGTACCCTGCAAGAGCGACTTCTCTCCACCGTTTAAGCTGCTCGCGTTTTCTCTCGCTGCTTGCGGTGACACACTCTGGTACGGGAAACTGTCAAGATCTCCCTTTGGGCAAAGGAAGCTGACAGAGGCTAAGGCATTGCCAGGATTCCAATCCAGACCTGACTGCAACGTCCAGGTTGAATCATCCTGTGGCACTGTCCTTGTCCCGCCACGGCCTAACACCAAGTTGTGCACACCATCAGTGCTGAAATATTTACAGATTCCTCCGATGAGTGCATTAAACATTCATCAAAATCCCTTTGAAAGAAGTTGTGATATGACAGGTGCCCGTTCTAGCTCCCCGCCTCACAGATCCGTGCACGTGGTCAAGGCTTCCTTCGTGGGAAGTGCTCCAGGCTAAACAGACTCCTGGGCAGTGGGGCCCCAGCTTACTTCTTCCTCATCTCCATATCAGGGCTGCGGGGCAGACTGACAGCTGTTATTACACAGCTTGATTTGAGCATTCCAGGCCCGATGGAACCTCACTTTTCCCGCGTTTTGACTCTCACCTCCCTCTGCACCCCTGCCATCACCCCATTGGCCAGCAGACCCCGTGAAGGGCAGGGCACCTGCACTCCACACCTGGAGCGGAGGAGGCCCCTCCCAAGTCCGTGGACTATCCTCCAGCCTCCCAGGCTCTGCGACCCTCCCCCTGGAAGCCATGAACATTGGTGTCGCGAAGGCTTTCTCTGCACCCTCCCAACCTGTCACTCCCACTACTGTACATGTGTGTGGGAGGCTTGCTTCCCCACTAACGGACCCACCCGAATGCTGGGAAGCCCTCCTGGCCTGGGATGTGGCCACATAAGCCTTTTGCCAATGCCTCTGTGCTCACTTTGCTTGCATTCTGCATGGATGACTGCCAGTTTCCTCTGCCTCTGCTTCCCATACCACACTGGTGATGGGCACCGGGATCATTGGGGGAATTTGCAAAATGCAGATTCCTGGGACTCACACCCCAGGGATTCCAGCCACAGGGCCCTGACCTGGGGACAGAAGCCAACACCTTTATCACTCACATTTGACTTGGCCCATGCACCTGCCTTTGAGAACACTGTTCTAGACATTAAGTCGCCTCTCTAGCCCCAGCACGCCATCCTCCCTCCCACAGCTCCACAGCTCGTAAAGGCCTTGGCAGAGGGGACACCAAATAATTATCGGTTGATAATATAATGTGAGTACACTGACTCAGCGCCAGGCACGATTCCAAGTACTAAGCTTGTCTAATCCTCAGAGCCCTATGAGATAGCTGGAACACTGGCCCCATTTTATAGTTGAAGAAACCCAGATACAAAGAAAAAAAAGGTACGTCATTAACTTGTCTATGATCAAGCAAGTGAAATATTCTAACTCAGATGGCCTGGCTCCAGGACCAGCTTCTCAAACGCTACACTCCATCATCGGATGGCTGGATGACCAGTAGACGGATGAGTAAGCAGATGGACGATGGCAGGATGACCTGATGGACCCTTTAATGCAGTCCTGGACACTGCCTGCCATTCCCCAGGGGCCTAGGGCAGTGGGAGGAGTCTCAACTCTTGGTCAGCTGAGAAGAAACCTCTATCTATAGCATGCGAGATACTGTGTCCCTCTGTCCTGTGGTCACTCGCTCCCCGTACGTGCAGCAATCTGGCCCTGCGAGGTTAAGGCCGTTCCAGGAGAAGGCCTGTGGTAGACTGGATTATGATTCCCAATGCTCCCTTGCACGGCTACTTTGGAATTGTGCATCCATGCTTGTGGCCATGCGATTTTGCCAGGGCCACCCTTAAAGCAGGTCCTGGGCTAGGCTGTGTGATTGGCTTCAGTCCATGGAATATGCTCAGACGTGATGTGAGCGAAGGCTTTCAATGCGCTTGTGTGCTTGGATTTGGCTTCTCGCACCCTGTAATTTACCACAAGTAGCTGCTAACTCACCTCGGGAGAACGGACAGCGTGCAAAGCACACCTGACTCTGAACTGTGGCTGGAAGCAAGACCCCTGGTAAATCCACAGACCACAGGGGAGCTAAAGAAATGCCTGGGCAGCGAGCCACCGAGATCGGGAGCTTGGTGGCACAACACTGTCCACTAGCGGTCATTCTGCGGGGCCTCCAGTTGGGGGGCGGGGCAGGGAGACGAGAACAGTGGTACAGGAAGCTCCCGCACTCACCGGTCCTTGAAGAAGAAGATCTCCCCACGGATCTGAGCGATGCCATCGAAGACGATGTCCTGTGTGCAGATCTCAGGAGTGACAGGTCCCAGCGTAGGCGTGGGGCCGGTGCCAGCGTCCGTGCCAGCGTCGGGAGAGGCCCCTGGGGGAGGACACCTGGCCGTAGGCTCTCCCCAGCTCCAGCACTTCTCCCCACCAGAGTGAGCCCCCAGGGCTGCCCACCCAAGCCTGCTAAGGGTCATCGCCTTCTGGCCTTAGTGCGAGCCCCGCAGAAATAAAGGTGTCTGTGCTTGGAGAGAGGAGAGTGAACAGAAACCAGAACTCTCCGTGGACCTCCGCTGGGTCAGTCCTCACTCCAGCCCCGAGAGCTGGTTGCCATATGATTCCCACTTCACAGGTGAGGAAGCTGAGCCCCAGAGAAGTTGAGTCTCTTGCCCAAGGAGTCACACCCAAAGCTCTGTTCTCATGCCCACAGGGGGCCACTCGTGCGCCCAGCATGACGGCCGGCGATTTCTCAAGGGTCAGTTCCTGCACTCCCCTGCCGCCCAGCCACATGAGGACACGGACTCAGAGGGGTGAGCATCTGCTCGCTGTCTTGCAGCTGCTGAGCAGGAAGGGGCAGCACTTGAGCCCAGCGCCTCTTCCTCCAGCTCCTGGGTTCTTTCTCAAAGCCCGCGAGCCTCAAACGTCATTGGTCTGGCACAACCTGCCCCGTGTTGGCCTGGCCCGGGGACCACCAGGGTCTTTTTATATATTGCATCTATTTCTTAATGGGCTGCCATTTTAAACTTTAGCCTTACTGCAAGTGCAAGGAACAGAGTTCCCTGGTTTCAAGTATGACATTTCTATGACACGGTAAAAGCACATTTTGAAAACTAGAAACTTTCTCCCCTGCATCATTCAGGTTACTCCCCAGGCTGGAAAACTGTGCCCTGACCTTAAGCAACTCTCCTGGATTCCAGACATCGTGACCTTGGGTCAAGATCATCACCTTCCTGGGCTCTCAGCGGCAGCTTTGGCCAAGCAGCCCCCTGGAGCACTGCCCCGACGCTCCAGGAGCGAGGTCCCCCTCCACCACCCATCCTTGGCTGCAGCAGTCCCGCCCGGACAGATGGGACCTCACTGCTTCCCACGCTCGGGGCCGCCCTCCCAGGCCCTGCTCAGGGGCCTCAAGCTGAACTTTACCGTAGAGCTCTTGAATGCCCTTGATGTCGTCCTGTGACAGGCGGAAGTTCTTCGTGTAGGTGTAAATGGGCGCCATCAGGGCCCCGGGGTCCTGGGAGTGCTCCAGCCCCATGGCGTGGCCAAACTCATGGGCTGCCACGAGGAACAGGCTGTAACCTGGGGGGCGCAGCAGGGGTGGGAGGGGGAGGGAAGAGACACTGGAGTCAGGAACTGGTTCTGGCAAAAGAGACTTCCGGGGACAGCTCTGCCACGGGGTCTAGACGTTTCCTTCTCCCAAGAATTCTGGGATAGCAGATGCAGCCTGCTGCTTTCCGGTGCAATCATCCAGAGACCCCTGGCCCCTTCCCAGCGTGCGCTTCTCACATGCTACAGAGAAGAGGACGAGCAGACCGGCAACCCCCACACTGAAGGCCCCCCTCTTGGCGTCTCTCTGTGAAGACTGGGGGCCGGGACTGCTGCACGGGGTCTGCCAAGAAGAGGCTGGGAGAGTGGAGAGAGGCCGCCCCCGCGGCTCTGCCGAGTCCGTCCCTGGGCAAGCCGTCAAAGCTCTCCCAGATGGAGCGGCCGCCTCTCAGCTGCGGGCTCAGCCAGTGCTCAAAGCCCGTGTCACATCCTCTTGTGGGTGGGGTTGTGGCCGCTGCAAAAGGTTAAGTTCAGATCTTCACCCTGGCTGCGTGTGAATCTGAGCTTATTTGGAAACCGGGCCTCTGCAGATGTGAGGAAGAAGGAAATTCGGAGGAGGTGCTCCTGGAGTACAGAGCACCCTATACTGAGGCCAGCACAGCCAGCGTCCTTACAGGGAGAGGGAAGAGACAGAGAGGGGGCGGGCCATGCAAGGACAGGGACAGACGTGAGGGGAGCAGCTTTCAGAGGGCACATGCCCCCCCGGCACCTTGATGTTAGACTTGTAGCCTCTTGTTTCAAGTGACCGATTTGTGGCATTGCGTCATGGCAGCCCCAGGCGACTGATACTGAACCCAGGGGAGCCGAAACCAGTCAGTGCTGGCTCGTCCACTCTGGGAGAGAAGGCCGCAGTGGAGCAGGTGAAATTATCATCCGTCCTAGCGTGTCATTTTGCAAGGGATAAGACAAACTCCTCTGGCCCACCTCTGCCGCTTGCCAAGTTCCAGCAATAAATAAATGCCACTAACATGATAAGGACCAAAGGCTGACAGACCCTGGACCAGCCCTCTCCCCCCAGGCCATCACGGACCATCAGACAGCTTTGCCCCCAGTGACCCTGGGCCCCGCAGGCTGGAGTGCACCAGTGGCCCAAGCACTCTGCCCCCAGGACTGATGGCCCCCTAGGATCATGGGCTGTCTCTGGCCGCTCTATACTGCAGCCCGAGTCCTGGAGGGCAGAGAGTTGTCCCTGCGTCCTCAGCACCCGTCACTGATAAGGACCTTAGCAAAGGATGGTGCTGATGAGGCAGGGAGGGCCACAGGAGTCTCCGGACTGGGGTGGGGGGGCAGGCCTTGGGCCACGCCCCCTTCCCTCTTCTCTGCTGCCCACCCAGTCCCTTGCAGGCTATCTCTTTATTTCAGTGGAGCTGTCTCTCGGGAGCCAGCACCACCCAGAGGCAGGGCCGGCTGTGCTGGAGCTCAGGCGTCTATGGGTAGCAGCAGCCATGCCTGGCAGGGGTGGAGGCGGAAGCGGGCGCAGGCACGGATGCCTTATCTTGGAGGCTGGGTCTCTGCTGAGATGGGCGGGGCCTAAGCAGGAAACCTATCTCTGCCCAAGTTGGGGGACGAGGGAAGGTGGTGCCTGCTTGAAACGGGACCCCAGGGAGGTCTCCAGCTCTGGCGAGCATTTCTGCCCGGTGGACAGGGCCTCATACCTTGGTCAGGGCAGAAGCCCCACTTGCGGTCATCGTCGTAGTTGGTTGAGGTCGCGCACCACATCTTGCCATCACTGCGGCCGGCGCTGGTACAGCTCTCATACTTGTTGCCCAGGAAGGTGAAGGGGAAGACACAGGGGGCGCCTTCCGAGTTCCCGCCAATAGTAGACATGGCTGTGGGGAGAGGGACACGGGGGAGGGGGCAGAAGGGTCTGAGGCCACCGCCAGGAAGCAGTGACCAAGCTACACCCAGCACTCGCTCCACCCCGGGCACTGCACCAAGTGCTTCACTCATATCCCACCCCTTCAACACCCAGTAACCCTGTGCAGGGGACAGCGACGTAACCCCATGTCCTGCATAGGGGGGACGGAGAGATGAGGATGCCTACTGGGCAGGCACCTGTGGGAAGGGTCACACCCAGGCGGGTCCCAGAGCTTCCATCACCAGCTTCCCATGGGCGGGGCAGAGGGGCCAGAGGTCAAGGAGGCGGTGCCAGGCTGATGGTGGCAACACCCTGCCCTAGATGGTGCACCTCCCCCCAGCCCAGGCAGGGTCCCGCAGAGACCAGTCTCTGTATCGGCTTCATAAAGCAGGTGCTCAGCAAATACTGGAAGAGAGGGTGGAGGGAGCGGGAGTGCTGAATGGCAAACAGAGCAGAACGCGGCAATACGGGCTGGGAAAGAGGGAGAGGACAGCCCTGGTCAGGAGGCCACAGAGCTGACATCTTGGTGTCACCTGACCTCTAACGCCCAATGTGTGTTCTGAGTTTGGCCGACGCCAGCCCAGCTCCAGGCATTCTGCCCAGCACCACTGTCACGGGAAGGGAGCCCGGCGGCGGAGGGGGGCATTTGTGTGCAGGGCCAGGCAGCAGCACCCACCAGTCTCGGGGCAGAAGCCATACTTCTTGTCGCGGTCGTAGTCCTCGGTGGTGCCGCACCAGCGGTAGCCGTCGGTGCGGCCTTCCGTGGTGCAGCTGCTGTAGGATGTGCCTTGGAAGCGGAACGGGAACTTGCAGGGCTGCCCATCGGCGTTGCCACCCATGGTGAACAGGGCTGGGTGTGGGGAGACAGGGGGAAGACGCTGTTGAGAGGGAGACGCCTGCGCGGCACAGGGCTGGCCAGCCGCCCACCTGCAGCTTCACACCCGTGAAGTCGAAGGTTAAGATATAAGGAGTCTCCGAACACTTCACGGAAAAGATATGAAAAAACTAAGTGTGGATTTCAAACATTTCTGCTCCAAGATAAACTCACCTTTTAGTTCCATTTTTCCGTGAACTTTTTGACGTGCTCTTGTATTACAACCGTCTCTACTCTTCGATAAAGAGCTACTCCTTGGAGCTCCTGCCTCCCTGGCCAGCCCAGTCCATGGACACCAGCCATGAACTGGTTAACACTTGGTACCCAAGAGACCTCCGGTTCCTGCCCCAGTCCCAAGGGCCCTGTCCATTCTGCCTGCTCGACACCTATACCGTGTGGACTGCTGAATACACTGCCTGTGGTGGGCAGGACACAAGGGTTCCTTCCCATTTCATGGACAAAGACACTGAGGCTTTGGTTCTAGGAGGCGGCTGTGGTCCCATAATTGTAAGACTTGGATGAGGATCATAACTAAAAATGATAAACCAATGGCAATCTCTCCCTCAATCCCTCTCTTATCACCCACATAAACACTCACACACTCACACATACACACATTTACACATACACACACTCACACGTACACACATACACATACATGCATACACATATTCACACATATTCACACATACACACTCACACATACACACATTTACACATACACACACATTCACACATACACACACATACATACACTTATTCACACATACACATTCACACACACACATTCACACACACATTCATACATACACACGTTCACACACATTCAAACATACACATGTTCACACACACATACACACATACACATACACACGTTCACACACACATTCACACACACATTCACACATACACATGCTCACACACATTCATACATACACATTCACACATACACACGTACACACACATACACACATTCACACACGTACACACATACACATTCACACATACATGCACACATACACACATTCACACACACATCTACACACATACACACATTCACACAAATACATTCACACATATACACACGTTCACACACACATACACACATTCGCAGATACACATTCACACACACACGCACACATACACATACACACACATTAGCACACACACACATGAATACACACACACAGAGCTTCCCCTCCTTTCCGTCCTGAAACCCTGGGTGGCCCTGCTGCAGTCCCTGTGGGAGGCAGAGGGTGAGAGGAGAAGAGAGGGAGGGGGAGGTGATCTCCGGCCATCTTTAATCTATAATCCAGGATGCTATTCTAACCTCACCAAGATGGGGGCCAGGACCTGAGAGCTGACGAAGAGAGAGGGATTCGTCGTCTGGACTTGTCTGTCTTGGGTCCTCCTGCTCCCCCATCCCCTCATCCACCCCAAAGCTACAAAATGGTGTGTCTTTGCAACTGCCAACTAGCAAAACCACAAGTGCGTAACAAGGACCATCTGTGCACCACAGCGCCAGAGGTGACCTCACCAGCCCCCGTTAACTCCACCATGGCCAGAATGCAGCCCAGTCCCTGGCCTCTGGGGCCCCCATCTGACTGAGCCCTTCTGCATCCAAGAAACCTTGTCCTGCAATGTCAGAAACAGTGGGCCCTGGAGAAGAGGCAGAACTGAGTTCAGACACCAGGGTGGTCTCAGAGTGGGGGAAAGGCAGTGTTCACTTGGCCCGAGGCCAGCCCTCTACCTCTGTTCTCCCCTCAGTTGTATTTCTACCACCAGGGAGCCCCTCTCTCCTCTTGGACCACCCCCAGCAAGGATTGCCAGAATCAGACGCTGACTCAGCAGTCAGGAGGGCCTGAGTCACGAGAAACTCTGCCCCACGACGCAGACACGTGCATGCTGTGCGTACTTGTACCTGGCTAAAGACCAAGCCGATGGCTTATGTCCAAGACAGGGAGAAACCCTTCCCAAACTTATGAAACACAGCTGTTAGACCTTCTACTGAAAAGACACTCTGTTGCAAGCAGAGGGGCTGGCTCATGGAAGGGTTAAGGGCACCTGAATCCCTACTGGGAAATGCAAGATACAGAAAATGCTTTTATTTAAAACTTTCTGACTTACTAATGGTCAATGGCTTGAACTCTTACCTAATACGAAATTTAGTTTTTGTAATAAAAGCATAAGCAGGAAGACAATTAACAGCTATGTTTCTTTCCTTCCTTTAAGATGTTTGGTGTTTAGTTCAGGGTCAAAAAGAGATTCACAAACATGTGCAATTATCACCCAAAATACGAAGAGTCTTTATAAAGGCTCAACTGTCTGTAAGATGAGAAAGAAGGTAACACTTAGAAACAGTGTTAGATTTACTCCTATTTTCCCCGAATTTCCTGGGCTTTTGATCTAAATTCATCAAATATGATGACTAGATTAAGAAGTTACACATACTTTTTATGATTTGTGATTATGAAGTATGTCAAGGATATTTTTCAAAAGATTGAGTATGCATAATACAATTATTACTACTTTTTAAAACTTTTGCCCTTATATGGCTTCAAAATCTTTAAAAATTTTAATTCTCAAACACTGACACACACACACACAAAAATACTAAGTGAAGCCAAATGCCTGTGTGGACAGAGATGCAGACACAAGTGTGATAGAGTGAAGGGACAGAAAGACAGCTGGAGAGAAGCAGATGGCACGGTCCTGCTTCTCTCTCACACATACACACTCACACAAGCACTCATGAGCAGAGTTGGCATCAGGACCAGGGAAGGAGCGACGGCTGACACTGGTTGGAATGCCCACGCCAGGTTGGATACCAGGATGGTATGAGTCCCACCTCCCCCTCCCATTTCAAGGTTTTCCATCCATCACCAAGTTTCTCCTCATGCCCTTGAGCCCTCAATCTTCAGAGTGGTTCTAGAGAACCACTAGCCATTTTAATAGTTCTCAATTTAATTCTAATATAGGTTATAAAAAAATAATCACCACTTCAAACCTGTGGCTTCACAAATAGTTCTGCTAATGGTGATACATTTTAAAAATTGAATTGATTTAATAAAACTATTACATAAATAGTAGTTCTGGTGAGAGAGACAGGGATGGCTCACTTCAGGGCTATGGAGCCTTAATAAGGGAAATCGAGCCACTGGTTGACTGACAGTGCCAGTCCTGGTGAGAGTAGAGCCAGGGGTATAGTGGGAAACTCAACAAGGCTTGAGGCCTGTGTAGAAAGCCTGGGGCCAGGGCAGATGCTCACCTTCATGGGGGCAGAAGCCGTACTTGCCATCCTTCTCAAAGTTGTAGGTGGTGGAGCACCAGAGGAAGCCATCGCTGCGACCGGTGTCTGTGCAGCTGGTGTACTCCTTGCCATTGAACAGGAAGGGGAACTTGCAGTACTCCCCATCGGCATTGCCATACTTCACACGGACCACTGGGGGCGACACACGGGGTGAGGGTTGGATGCTCCAGACCTTTCTCTGGACACTGGGATTCTGACTCACTGAGGTGCCTGACCTCCCTGCCCTCCCATCTCCAGGATCCCACCGATGTAGACAGAGGTGCTCAGCACTGTCAGAGAAGCCATAGTCCTTGTTGCTAGGTGACAGGGAGACTTGCAGGGGACCGGAGAGGAGGTCTGGGGCATGTGGAGGTCCCTTTCTTACCTTGACCTTCTCCCAGGGTCCACAGCTCATCATCATCAAAGTGGGAATCTCCCCCAACACCAGTGCCCGGAGCAAAGGCATGAGCCAGGAGCCCGTCCTTGCCGTCAAACGGGTATCCGTCTCCATGCTCTGCAATACACACTGGCTCTCAGCGCCCACACCTCCCTTTGGTGTGGAGCCCTTTAGTGCACCTAGAACATGTTCCTTTCCCCCGTACCCTGGGTTTACCCACAACAGAAAACAAAACAGGAAGTCAGGAGAGATTTGTTGACCTGGGTGTTATCAAACCATGGTCTACACTACCCTTTGAAATTCACAGGCCACCTGGTGTGCATCCCACCTTCACCCACTGTCTACACCACCATCAATGACCCCACCCATGCCCCCAGGCTGCCATAAGGTGTCCTTGCCACTTCCCCTCATTGTCCCTTGAGTTTACAGTGGCTCCTCGCCTGGCAGCATTGCCCTCCTAACCATACCCCTACCTTCACATCATACGATCCCCAAGATCAGTAACACCAAATCCCTGTGCCTATTTTGCGACCAAGAGGTCCACACTGCCTACTCTCACGTCCACCTTATTCTCTGTGCCATGTCCTTGACCTTCCTTAATCCACCACTCGGTGTCACACACAAGCTCCCTCCATCTCCATGCCGCTGCCAGTGTTCACACCACCAAGCCACCGCCAAGCCTTCACCCCGAGTTCTAGTCTCCTGGGTCTTGGTCTACACTGTCCCATGGTCTGCTCTGTTCTGGAAGCTACAGCTCCTCAGGATGCACCACCAGTATCCAGCAGAATTTCCTGCGATGGCAGCCATAGTGTCTATGCACCAGCCTCTTGTGCTAGCATGACCAAGAGACTGAGTCTTCGTGTTTGCTACAAAGCATGCCTGTGTTTCAATAGTCATATTACCTATTGGCTAGCGGGCTGGACAAGACAGTGGACTGCTGACCTCAGGTCTGCATTGCTTCCAGGTTACTGCATGCCACATCCTTGCCCTCACATCCAGTCTCTGCAGCATGTTGGTCTGCCCCATCCACACCAGCTCCAGTGTCTACATCTCCCACTCTCCAAGCTAAGCTGCCTCTAGATGCCTCTCTAATCTACACGCTAACCCCCATACCAGCCCCTTGTCCGCCTACCCCAGCGGCCAAAGTTGATCATGATGTCAGCTTCTCCATCGTGGATTCGAGAAAACCGCAGCGGGGTCACGTTACTCCAGACTTGGAAGGCGCGCGCGAAGGCATCATCCACTGTTTCCGGGTCGAGGTCAGGCGTGTAGCCGATGATCCTGGAGGTGGCAGAAATGCATGTTGGCGTGTGTGCATATGTGCAAGTGTGTGCACAAGTGTGCATGCGTGTGTAGGCACATGAGGGTGCACAAGTGTGTGAATGCAAATGTGTGCATGTATGTGTGTGCATGTGTGTAAGTGTGTGTGTGTGTATGCATACTGAGCAGAGTTCACTGACACAACAGCCCTCCCACAGGGTCTTGAGTTCCAGACCAGCCAACAGGTGCAGGTCCTGTCTCAGGAGATTTATCTCCCACTTCAGGCTGGGGGAACAGGGACATAAATAGTGCATTATGGGACACACAGCCAGAACCTCATCCTTGGAATCTAGCACCAGCTGTACAGAGCAGAGCTCTCAGCCTAATTAGCAACCAATTAAAACCACTCTATAAAATAAAACATCAATTAGCAAGCCACCATCAAGTTCCCTCTGCCTGTGCCAGCCACCCAGTGACAGGCATTTATAACACTCTTGCTGTGTACCGAAGGCTACAGAAACCCTTTCCATCCATGTTCTCCCCAACCCTATGAGGAACGGCTCTGTGAGCCCCATTTTGGGGACTGCAAAGTCGACACTCAGATCACAGAGAAGTGAGAGCCCAATGCCCTGTGGCGTTCAAATGTGATACCCAAGTCCAGGTCTCACTCCATTGGCTGAGAACTCTGCTTGAAACTTCCCCAGGTGTCAAGCTCCCCACAGGTCCCTCACGGAGCCCCCAAGACGACTGTGTGTCCCTGAGCCCCCCGGCCCTGGCTGCCCCAGCCCTGCCCTGGCACCTGTATGTGATCTGATTCTTGTCCCACTTGGGCTTGCGGGGGAAGAAGTTATAGTTGGCCACATCCGGGTTGCCGCAGCGCGGCTTCCGCATGGTCTCGATGGTGCTCTGGTCCAGTTCACCTGTCTGGGGCAGCCCGAAGAACTTCTGCATCTTCTTGAGGGTGTCCTTCAGCACGAACAGGTTGCAACTGTCCTTGGGGCAGCCGTAGAAGGTGTTCAGGTATTGCTGGAAGAAACAAGCACCCCAGGGCGAGGAGTTATGTTAGGATAGCTCAGCAGTGACCGTGGCAGGGAGCACCCACCCTCGGGGGACAGACAGGACCTAATCCAGGGCTCCCGGAGCTCTGGGGGCAGTCCTCAGTTCTCAGACCGGCTCCTCACCCACTAGCTGAAGAACAGCTCTAGAGGGCACAGCTACGACCTGGCATTGCTGGGCGCTCACGACGGGCCCTGGCATCCACGTTGTGAACTCACTCAATGCTCACAGCAACTCCATACTGTAGACCCTTCCTCTACCTCCACCATCTCATTTACTCACTTAACAGAGACTTAGGGACATGTCCCTCCTTTCTCAGAAAAAAGGAAAAAGATTTATTTTTATTTATTTGAAAGACACAGTAATGGAAGGAGGGGGGAGAGAGAAAGAGAGAGAGGGAGAGAGAGATCTTTCATCCACTGATTCACTCCCCAAATGGTCACATTGGCTGAGGCTGGGCCAGGCCAAAGCCAGGAGCCCAGAACTCCATCCCAGGCTCCCACATGGGTGGCAGGAGCCCAAGCATTTGGGCCATCTTCCATTGCTTTCCCAGGTGCATTAGCAGGGAGCTGGATCAGAAGCGGAGCAGCTGGGACTTCAACTGGTGCTCTGACATGGGACGCCAGGGTCAAAGCTTAACCCTCTATGCTACAATGCTGGCCCCTGTTTCTTATAAAGAGATCAAGGGCCATGTGCATGGATGGGCTCTGGTAGCAGACAGAACTGGGTTCAAATCCTGGAATGCCATTGCCAAAAAGAAAACAGTCTTGTCTTTCAGGGATCTGCCCAGACGGAGGCCACAACCAGAGCCTGTGGAGGTTCAGGGACCCTCCAACTCACTGCTTAATTCAATGCATCCTTTTTTAAAAGGACTTATTTATTTATTTGAAAATCACAGTTACTGAGAGCAAGGGAAAGACACAGAAAGATCTTCCATCCACTGGTTCACTCCCCAGACAGACAGAATGTCTGGGGCTGAGCCAGGCTGCAGCCAGGAGCCAAGAGCTTTATCCAGGTCTCCCATGTGGGTGCAGGCTTCTGCTGCTTTTCCCAGGCCATTAGCAGGGAGTTGGATGGGAAGTGGAGCAGTCAGGACACAAACCGGCGCCCGTATGCATTACAGGCGGCGGCTTTACCTGCTTTGCCACAGTGCCAGCTCTTCTGCGAATGCTTTTTGACACCTATCACATGCCAAGTTCTGTGCTACAGTTGGGAATAAACTGATGTACTAGACAGAACTTTCTAGACTCTATGGTTCAAATCCCAAGGCAGGGGATCTGATGGTCGGAGATAAATGCAAAAGTTACTGTGGTAAGTGCTGTACTGGAGTGGCAAAAGGAGCCAGGAGGTCTGATGACAATGGCCCTGATCTTACTGGGCGTGGTCAGGAGGGCACAACAATGACTTAATTGTAATAGTGGCTAGTGCTTATTGAGGCCCAACCACAGTCCAGCAGTGGAGACGGCCTCTCCTGTGCCTGCAGATGAGGAAACTGAGATTACCAGGCCAGTTGGTCCCTACACAACCTGAAGCCAGGGGGTCTTAATTCCACGCCCCCTCCCCAAGCAATGCCTCGGGCAATATGGACACCTAGACTGCAGAGGGTGACTCCAGCAGCTACATCCACTCCAGCTTTCAGCCGCTTTAAAAAAAAAAGTAGCTCCCTAAGGAAGTCCCCCAATCCATCCACCCAGAGGAGGGTGCAGTTGCTGGGGGAGCAGGGAAGGGCTGGTGTCACACCCCCATCCCGAAGGAAGCAGTTTCCATGGCGACAAGAGGACACCGGTCTCCTGTGAGGCACAGATTGGGAGGCGCAGGACGCACGGAAGGTAGGTTTTCAGCATGGCCGAGGCAGCAGGGACTCAGATACTCTGTCAGCTGGAGGGAGCATCTCCAGGGGTCCGCGACCTGGGCCGCTCACAGGGTCAAGGGCAATGCCTGGCCTCCCGGCTCCGCTTATGCAACGCGGTGGCCAGGGAGCCCCCGGAGCCAGGCGCGCGCGCTCGCAAAACAACATCGGAGCCGCAGCTCGGGAGCCAGGCCAGGAGGGAGGGCTCGCTGGCCGCTCTCCGACCCGAGCGGGGCTCCATCCGCCCCCGCCCCACGCGCCGGGGCCTCTGGCGCCCGCCCCTCCCTCCGCCCGCCTGGTCAGGGCTCTCGGTCCTCCGACCCCTTGGAGCAGTTCGAGGAAACTTTCCGAGCCCCAGGCCTGGCCCCTTCTGGCCAAGGTGTCCATGAAGCCTGGCGACAAAGATGCGCCCAAACGCCGGATTCCTAGCGGAGCGGTCCCCTCGAGCTGTCTGGCTAAGGCCCCTTTCCAGACGGGTGCCAGCCGCTCCCAGAAGCATGCCAAGCCCGTCTTTGGCCATCCTCACGTGTGCAAAAGTTTACCCGAACTGTCTGCCAAAGGCGCCCCTTTCCAAAAAAGGTCCCCGTTGGCAAAAGAAACACCTTTAGTTGCTTGTCGCAGGCCTACGGTGACGCTTGCGTCTCAAAGCCGATTAAAAGCCCGCCCCACCCCCCTCCCCGGCCACCCCCGCCCCAAACTACAAGACAAAGTCCCCCTTATTCGCAAAGCGAGCCCTTCACCGCCATTTCTCGCCCCCATGCGTCCTGGCGGTTGCCAAGTCGCTGATCAAAGCCGCCCCAGGGTTTGCAAAACAGATCTCCGCAATCGCTTGCCAAGGACCCCCCAAGCTGCGTGCCGGCCCCTCCCCCACGCCGCGTGCCCAGTCCGGGGAGGGGGGGCGGGGGCGGCCCCCATCCTCCGTTTCGGAAAGTTCGACTCAACTTGGCTCCTCGAGGACAGCGCCGCAACTCACCACCGCCAGCTCTTTGTCCGTTTTGGGGGCGACATCGCCGGGGAATTTGATGACGGGAGACGGCGGGGCGGTGGCGCGGCCCAGCAGGCAGCCCAGGACGCAGAGCGCCCGCAGGAAGCCGGCGAGCGCGCCCCGGGCCCCTAGCGCCTCCATCGCTGCGCTCCCGGGCCCCCGCGTCGAGCGGGGGTCGCTGGCTCCGGGACGGGCGGCCGCGTCGCCGCCTGGCTGGCGCCGGCTTCGCAGCACAACGCTGCGTGCTGGGGGTCCGCGGGCTCGATCGCCTAGACTGTGCCGGGCTCAGCGGCTCATGGTCCGGCTCCGCGTCCCAGCCCGCGCCGCTGCCGCCTGCTCTCGCAGGTCCCGGCGATCCCTTTGTATATTTAAAGCCCAGATGCGTAGCCTCCAGGCACCGCCGGAGGAAGTCTGGATGCGGCGGAAACAGGGCGGGCAGCCGCCAGATGTGGCCGGCTGGGCTGGGAGGGCGCTGGCAGCCCGGGGCGGGGGGAGGGGGCGCACTCGGGCCCGCCCCTCTCCGCCCCACCCCCCACTCGCCGCCCTCCTCTTTTTTCCTTTCTCCACCCCTTTCCCCCGCCGCAGCTGGCTCCACCAGGCCTGGGCGACCACCTTCGGGGCGCGACCTCTCTCCTGACTCCAGGCGTGCAGCCCGAGGACCCCCCGCTGGCGAACATCTGGCGCCGCCGTCGCGCGAGGCCCCGGAGCTCCTGAGTTTGGAGAGCAGCTGTGCTTGGAGCGGTGCGGGAGCCCCAGGCCCGGGGGGCGTGGGTCAGAGGTGGGAAGGGGTGATGAGAAACGGATTTCAGATGTTTGGAGCTGGAGAGCGAGAACGCACTGCCATGGAAAGAGATGGAAACAGTTGGAGAGGAGACCTCCGGCTCCCTCCTCCCTCCCCCACGTCTCTCTTCTCTCCTTTGTAGGATTTGGGAGGCTTGCTTGACCTCAGACACCGTGCTGGGTTCACCATGGGCAGCATGCAGTCAGGGTCCCTGTCCCCAGGAAGAAACGCCCCCTCCCTCGTTATCAGCCAAACCTGATGCTCTGCTCCTGAGGCCAGCAGACCAAACAGGGACCCCAGGGGATGGTGGGAGAAAGCTGGCGCTCATCCTGCTAGGCTCCTGGATGGGGCTCCAAGTGCCAGACCCCCCAACAGTCTGGCAGGCCAGGGCTTCCAAAGGTGAAAATACGGGTCAGGGTCACAGGCCACAGGTTACAGGGTCTGCAGATGGTCCTTTCTCCGCTCCGCAGGTGGTGAGCTGAGCTGGAGAGAGTTTGGAGTCTCAAGGGGCCATCTTCAGGTTCCAACCAGTCAGGGCCATGTGCCTGGCGTCAGATTTACATGTGAACGGGAAGGGGGCCAAGTGTGGGTCCCGTGACTCTGATTCATGGCTGAGGGTGTCGTTCAGGTTAGCTCAGCTCCAGCCCAGCCCGCATTATCTTTGTGCACACACGCACTGTCTCAGTATTTACCGCCTCTTTCAATCCACACTCTTGGTGCGTGGTTGAGGGAAAAACTTCAGGGGAAAAAGGGTGTGCGTGCGTGTGTGTGCGTGCGCGTGTGCATTGTGCGTGTGTGGGTGTGTGCATGTGTGTCTGCATGCATGTGCTTGTGTGTGTGTTCACTGTCTCAGGAAGGATAATTAAATATGGGAAAACTGTGATGGGCGACTCGGGAGGGCTTCCTGGAAGTGACTTCCCAGCTGAGACCTGAAGAGCTAAAGGGGTGAGTGCTGGGTGGGTGGTTGGGGGGTGGGGTTCCAGCAGGATCTGGGGAGCCACACAAAGGCCTAGACGCAAGGATGTCCCCTGGGCCTAGAAGGGTGGGGCTGGAAGGGTCAGCAGGGGTCAAGGTCATGGGCAGGAAGAGTGAGGAGCAAGCTGCCCATGGACGTCATCACAGTGATGCATCTGGACTTGATCGGGGGTGCCTGGAAAAGCGTCTGCCACATGGGGTCTCTGCGCTTCGGACATGCACAGGCTTGCCTGGGCCAGCTGGACGCCTCCTCCAGGGAAGAACCTGGCCCCGGGGGAGGGAGTAGCCCCAGGGGGACGCCTCAGCCATTTTGGGGAGGGCAGGCCTGAGGTCAGCTGGGGGAGGGGCTGCCTGCTGGCCCAGGCCCCTTTGGCTGGGGCCCAGGTCCTGTGGATAGTGAGAGCCAAGCTGGAGCGCCGAGAGCCAGGAGAGAGAATGGAAAAACTTGTCTCAGTCAAGCAGGGGTTGCAAACGCGTGGCCTGCGGGCTGATTCCGGCCTGAACAGCATTTTGAAATTTAGGAAACTTCAAGTAAAAATCCGACTTTCTGGTTTTCTTTGAGACATTCCAGAAGCTCTGGCGAGCCGGGGGCCAGTTTGGGCAGCACACAGCTGAAGCTGAGCAGTGGCTGCGCCCGGCGGGTGAGGCATGTGCTTTGTCTTGCCACAGTCCTCACCACTCTCTATTGCCTTGCATGGGACTCACTTCACTCACTTCCGCTTGTTTCCATTGCTTGCCCAGCTTGGGTGTTAACCTCTCCTGGAAAGCCTTAGTAAGATGTTGGGGTCCAAGCAGCATAGCTTTGGGGCTCCTCTGGCAGAGGGGAGCTTTGCTGCTCCTCTTCACTGCCATTGTCGATGCGGGCATTCCAAAGTCACTGGCATCTACGGTAGGCGCTTGAGGCCTGTCTGGAGACAGGAACAGCTGCAGCGAGAGGGCGGCTTCTGTGCGCAGCATAGCGGCGGCAGGGGTCAGCTGTAGCTCTAGCGACAATGCGTTCATGGGTGAGGCACAGCTCCAGGCTCCTGTGCACATCTCAGATCGCCCTGCCCCTGCCTGGGTGAGCAATCCCCAGCGTCCCGGGTTGACCTGGCAAAGCCACGGGATGAAGGCCAGGAGACCCTCTGCTGATTCTCAAGTGGAAACCAGATCCTCTCATCATCCGCCACTGAGAGCTGGGGACACGCCTCACCGTCTTCCGGCCAGGCCCAATAGACGTGTTCAAGGGCTGTAGAGTGGCCACTTGTGCCCCCGCGGAGGCAGAGGTGGGAGTGACCCGGCTCCGAGGCACCAGAGGCCAGAGCGGGCAAGGCAGGACGCTTCCCCCCGAGGCTCCAGAGGGGGCACGCCCTGCGGCCACGTGGCTTTGGACTTGCAGCTTCCGGAACGATGAGACATTGGCTTCCTGTGATTCTGAGCCGCTCAGTGGTGGTGCGTGGCGCTGTGTTAGGGCAGAGCTGCGAGATCACACAGGCTGCGGCTGGAGGGGATCGTGGTGTGGCGAGCGTTTGCTCAGGAAAGCTGCAGTGAACTCCAGGAACAGCAGCCTGGAGATGGGGTTTGTGTTGGAGAAGAGACAGAAGCGATACGCAAGACACCGTGGGTGAGAAGACAGGGCCGCCCGTGCCAGCCCAAGCCCCCAGCTTCCTGCTTTCAACAGGTGCCCTCAGTTTTCTTCTTGGGACTCGTTTTCATCCAGCTCTAGGTCTGGGGTCTATGGATGCGGCCTCCCTCCCGGCTGCACAGTGGCCATGCGACCCCAGCCTGGCGGGGCCGGGACACTTGGGGCAGCAGCAGCCCGAGAGGGGTTTGTGAGCTCCCTGGAGCCAGGAGCTCCACCCCGGGGAGCAGGCTCGTGGCAGGTGCACGGGCCGGGCCGGCACTTAGACATTCAGCTGTAAACGGAGCTGATGGGACGTAAGGGGGGGTACCCCTGAGAGACAGTGGCCCCTGGAGCCTGCAGCCACGGCAAAGCCAGCAGAGCCCAGACTCCAGCCCTGCCTGGTGCAGGGGCGGGAGGGAGGAGGGCCTGAGGCCTGCGGGTACCCTGGCTGTGCACACTCACGTACCAGCCAACACCGCCCCCTTCTGTGCCAACCCAGCACTGCCACGAGCTCCACTTCCCATCATGCACCAGACACCGTAACACCAATAGAGATCACGGCATACCCCAGAGCCCCGCCCCTAACTCCATCTCCTTTGAATATCCAATTAGGTCCTGCCTTGATCATCACCCCAAATCTTTTTTTTTTAAATATACACTTTCCTAATGACTCATGATGTTGAATGTCCTTTTTAAAGATTTACTTATTTGTTCAAAAGTCAGAGTTTATTACTTATTTATTCAAAAGATAGAGCCGGGGTGGGGGAGGATCTTTCATCCGCTGGTTCACTCCCCAGATGGCTGCAATGGCCAGAGCTGGGCCAATCTGAAGCCAGGAGCCAGCAGCTTCTTCCGGGCCTCTCATGCAGGTGCAGGGGCCCAAGCACTTCACCATCTTCCACTGCTTTCCCAGGCCATAGCAGGGACCTGGATCAGAAGTGGAGCAGCCAGGACTTGAATCGGTGCCCACGTAGGATGCCGGCATCCACGCAATGGCTTTACCTGCTCTGCCACCCCGTGGCCCCACACCCCAAATCCTATCGGAGCCCTGAGGGTGCCCGCACTCCCGCCTGGGTGTGTACTATCTGTTGCGTTTCCATCAGTCTTGCCTTCCTAGCCCCCTTTCCCTGTGTCTCCTTGAATTCTTTCGCCTGTGGAGGCAGGAGCCTGGACTGAGCCGGCCCAGGGGTCTCTCTCCCCTCTGCGACACACCCACAGCCAGATGTGTCTTGAATGTTCCAACTTGGGGACCCGTAACTGCCCTCCTGGAGCCCGGAGTTCAGTTTCCTTTTGTTCTGGCTTCGATCTGTTTGCATCTGTAGCCTACAAGGCACCCACAGCAAGAGGTACCTGTTGAGAAGCCGGGGCCAGTGAGACCCTCGGCCTGGGGTCCCTGCCCTCCTGGTCTTGCCTCCGCCTCCCTGTCCCATGGGCCCAGGAGTGTTCGGGGACTCACAGCACTTGAGGAGCGGAGGCGGGGCTCTGGCCGGGGCCCAGGGCACCCCAGGCAGCCGCGGGGTCCTTGCAGGGTGCCCCGTGCCCCAGCCCTGGCTCAGGCCCGTGGATTGGTCCATGCAGAGGCTCTGAAGGCCCGACCCCTCCTTGCCCAGCCCGGAGCAGATGGCTGCGTGGATAAGTCCGAGTGCAGCACAGCTTACTGAGAAGGGGATTAATCCAGGGTGTGTGGGTGCGGGGCCCCAGAAGCCGAGAGGTAGCTGGCAGGCTCCTGGGCCTGGAGTCGCGGGGCTGGCAGGGGGTCTGCAGGTCCCTGGGTTCCTGGGGCAAAGGGATGGCCCACAGGCACCAGAGAATAAACACGCTCACTCCGGTCTCTCTCCCTGGGCTGCAGGTTGGCTGTACTCAGACCAAAGCTGGAGCACAGGAGCCCCGGGTGGGGCAGTGTGAGGTGAGGCTGGGAGGTGGAGGGCACTGGGCGGTGGGGAGGGAGTTTTAGGGGACCCAGCTCTGACGTCCTCCCCAGCGCTCTGGGCCTGGCTCTGTAAACTCAGCCACACCGGCATTCTCTGCTCCTGAGAGATGGCAGCTTCCAGAAACTTCTTTCGATAAAGAACCTGTCTGTTCAGCTGCCGCGGGTGCAGGGCTGAGCTGGCAGCCTGCAGCTGTGGGGCCCTGGGCTTTGCACAGACACCTTTGACCTTCGGGTCACACCCCAAGTACCATCGCGAGGTGGGCACCGGTGCCTGGCCGACCCATCAGGCCTCCTCCCGGGGCAGTCTTGCTCCAGAGCTCCCCCTCCGGGCAGCTGTGCCTTTGCAGAGCTGGAGGCCTGAGATTCCCCCAGTTTCTTTCTCAGGCCTTACCTCTGCCTCCCCAGCTTCTCAGACTCCCAGCTGCATCAGAGTGCGTTGAGACCCTGCGGACACGACCACTCCTGTTTGATTTGCACTCACTGCTCCTTAGTCCCGCAAGCCTTACTGTCTTTCATTCCATTTTTTTTTTAAAGATTTATTTATTTACTCGAGAGAGTTACAGAGAGAAGGAGACACAGAGAGAGGTCTTCCATCCACTGGTTCATTCCCCAGATGGCCGCAACAGCCAGAGATATGCTGATCAGAAGCAGGATCCAGGAGCTTCTTCCAGGTCTCCCACATGGGTGCAGGGGTCCAAGCACCAGGGCCATCTTCCACTGCTTTCCCAGGCCATAGCAAAGAGTTGGATTGGAAGTGGAGCAGCCGGGACTAGAACCAGCGCCCATATGGGATGCTGGTGCTGCAGGCAGAGGCTTAACCTACTGTGCCACAGCACTGGCCCCTTATTTCATTTTTTAAATTTTTATTATTTTATTTACTTGGAAGGCAGGGAGAGTGAGCTAGAGATGCAGGTGGAGAGACTGAGAGACTTCTCATTTGCTGGTTCACTCCCCAAACATACACGCAACAGCTGGCCCTGGGCTGGGACAAAACCCGGAGCCAGGAACTCAGTCCAGGCCTCTCACATGGGTAGCGGGGACCTAAGTGCCACAGCCATCCCCTGCTGCCTCCCAGCACGCACACACACACACACACACACACACACGGGAAGCTGGACTCAGAATGGAGCTGGGACTTGAACCCAGGCACTCTGATATGGGATGCGGATGCCCCAAGCATTGTCCTTAGTGCTTGGCCAAACACCTGCCCCCTTCCCATTTCGTTGGTCTCAGCGCACCTGCCATCCTTGACTGTCCATCCACTTAAACACTTTGTCCCTATGTGACTTGTTCCTTTACCAACTCGTTGGGGTGCTGGCTGCATCTCTGCTCCTACAACAGGGGATTGCACGCGGCAGGTGTTCAACAAACACTGATGGAGGGAGTCAGTGCTTGAATGCAAGAGTGCTTTCCCCTGGATGCCGGGAGAGCAGCCCTGTTTGCAGAGATGGGGAAGGAGACGTGGGAGGAAGCCCCGCAACAGCACCGGGTGTCCAGCTGGGCTGGGCAGGTGGTGGGTCGGCTGCCTCGGTCCTCAGGGGCTCTCCCAGCTCAGGAACTCTGCCCAAGAGTTTTCCTGTCTGCCCCAGGGAGGCAGAGAGAGGACAAGACCACAGGAGACTTTGGGGAGTCTCAGCGCAGGGTTGTCCATTTGTAGCTGCATCAAGAGGAACCTGGGTAGACTCCAGATGGGACTTCCAGCAGCAGAGAGAAGGCATGGAGCCCTAAAGGGGCCATAAAGTAGCCCAGACTTCTGCTTCCCCGGGGACCTCAGGGAACATAGGCACGACACCGTCGGGTGGCTGGGGGGACACCAGGGCCTCACGTCTGTGGGAAGATCCTGGCTTTTGTCCCTGGTGACTGCCTGCCCCGAGGCTCCGCCCCTACCCACTGCGCCTCTGGCTGGGATCGCCAGGGCAGGCCACTGTGCCAGGAGGCTCCACTGCCTTTGCCCGTTCTTCTGTGGATGCTCAGTGTCCCCCAGGTGGCCACACTGCCGTCCCGTGTGTATGATTCAGGCTGGTGGGAGCCTTGCACCTTCCACACCCTGACGCTGGGTCCCAGGGTGGGGACTGGAGTCTGCCAACAGGTTCTGCCTCCGTGGAGGGTAGCATGGCATGACAGCTGCCTGGGAGTGGAGCTGGGAGCAGAAGACACAGCCCTGGGGATGCTTTGACCCTGGATCCAGCCTTACCTGAAAGTGTCCTTGCTGGATTTTCTAGTTCCATGAGCCCTAGCTGTCCTTGCTCCAATCTGAGAAACAGTCCTGGTTTTTATACCTAAAAGCACAGTGAGGAGCGGCCATGAGGGCTAGGAGAGGCCCCGAGCTGCTCGCCCAGGACAGGACCCAGCCCCCGGGCGAGGGAAGGTGAGGAGGGTGAGTCAGCTGCAGCCGGTCCCGGCCTGCCGGTTAGCATGCCACCAAGCCAGGCGCGGAATCCCCCGGGGCCACGGCCCTGCCGGGAAGAGTGGACACCACCTATGGCTGGCTGGGGCAGCAAGGTCAAGGCTGCACCTGCCTTCCCAGTGGAGACACTCTGAAGGTGTTTCCTTGCAACGTGGGGCTTGGCCTTCCTTAACACAGCCTGAGGGTGGCCTGGCTTCTCCTGCGGCCTCATCTTGCTCCCTTCCCGACCTGACCCTGGGAGCACCCGACCTGACCCCAGGAGCACCCTAGCCAGCACCCTGCTCACTGCCCGGCATCCCAGCCCAGGAGCAGGACGAGGGGACAGGAGTGGTTGCTCCTCTGGGTGGGGTGGGACTGGGGACCCGGGTTCTCCAGGCCTGTGTGGTGTGCAAGGTAGGGGCTGCTAATATGAGAGCCATGAGTGAGCCAGGGCTGCGGGATCTGAGTGGTGGGCCCAGTGGAGCTCCCTGCCTCATGGCCATGAACCCAGGTGGGGGTAGGGGTGGGGGCAGACTGCCCGCCAGGCACCAGCAGCCATGGAGGTCAGAGGTGTTCCTCTGCAGCAGGTGCAATGGCCAGCAGCCCTGTTATAATCATTCACAAAATTTAAAATTAGTTTATTTGAGAGGGAGGAAGAGAGTAAGAGGGAGAGGGAGAGGGAGAGGGAGAGCGAGAGCGAGAACAAGAGCGAGAGAGAGAGAGCGAGAGAGCACTCCATCTTCTAGTTCGTTCCCCAGATGGGCACTGTGGCTGCCTGGAGCTGCGCTGTGGCTGCAGCCAGGAGCTGGGAACTCAGGCCAGGCCTCCCGCACTAGTGGCCAGAACCTGACCACAGCTCTCCGCCCCCCCCCCTGGGGGGGTCTGCAGGAAGCTGCTGAGTCAGGAGTCGAACCCAGGGACTCCGGCGCCGGCTGCAGATGCTTAACCACCAGGCCCAACACCTGCTCCACTTGTAGGGCTGAAGACAGAGGTGCAGCGGGGATGACGTCACCACTGGGCCAGCCCCTCATCTCCCCAAGGCGTAACCAGCACGGCAGGCCATCCCTCCCGGGCAGATGGGGAGACCGAGGCACACAGGAAGTGAGGGGAAGAAGCCAGCCACTCCTGGGGCTCACGCTGGGCAGGGACTGGGGAACCCCCCCCCCCCACAGACCCTGCACACTCCTGGTGAATGCTGGAGTGCCCGGGCCATGCACAGGACAGGAAGGGAGAGCCCAGAGAGGTTAAGCAGCTTGATAGGGACACACAGTAAGCAAGCAAAGCACTTGAGCCCAAGTGCACGGCTGCAGCCCCCGGTGCGGGGTCCTCCGTCTGCCCAGCTCCCTTCCTGCCCCACCGCAGCCTCCTGTCCTGCCCAGCAGCCCTGCAGCTCCCACCACCGCCACTGCCCCGCCAGCCTCAGCTCGCTGGCTGCTCCTTGCTCAGCCATGTTCTCCAGTCCCTGTCCACCTTTCAAAGCCAGCCTGAAACTCACCTCCAGGAAGTCCTCCCTGATTCTGGACAGCGGCTCTCTGACTATGTGAGCCCAGTGACCCTGCTGCAGGGACCTGGTGCCCTGTGTTTCTCCCATAATCGCAGTGGCCAGCAGGGAAACTGCAGGTGCCGGTCATACATTTCACACAGGTGCCCATCAAACATCTCACACAGGGCCCAGCCAGCACGCGGGAGGCACTTAGTAGCTGATCGCTATCTTTACAGTAAACTGACTCCTGCAGGGCTTACCAAGCAGGCATGTGTGTGTGTGTGTGCATGTAGGCATATGCATACGTGCGCACGGCTGTGACATGTGACATGTGTGTTATGTGTGGGCATACATGCATGAGTGCATGTGTATGTTGTGCATGTTATATGGATGCTCATGTGTGTACACATGCATGTGTGTTCTTTTGTATGTATGCATGTGTTATGTGCACACACATATGTATGTGTTGTTATGTGTGCATGCATATGTGTATCGTTGTGTGTGCGTGTGTGTATATGTTGTATCATCTGTGTGTGTGTTTTGTGTGTGCATGTGTGTGTGTGTATATTGTATTATCTGTGTCTGTGTGTTTCTGTCCAAGCCACTCAGAGTCTTGATTGAGCACCTCCTGGGTGTGAATGCCAAGGTCATGGGCGGACGGAGCTCTGATGGAGGCAGGACTGGATGCCTGCACCCTGAAATGGATCCCGACCTCTCCTGAAGCAGAGTCCCTGGGGTTCGGGACCCCCTGGGCACGGAATGACTCGTGCATTCTTCCCACCGCTGGGTCCCAAGGAGGGGCTCCTCCTGCCCCTTCCCACAGAGCACGAGCGGCTCCTTGGTCAGGAGGGCCGCGCCATCTGGTGGCCACTCTCAGAGGTGCGGCCTTAGCCTTCGGAGCCGCCCGAGTCAGACCAATCTTTAGGCCCGTGGCTCCATCTAGTGGCTACAATGCGCAATCACAGTCCATCCACTTCAGCTTCTTCATCACCAGAGTTCTTTACACATTCCAGGAACTCCCCCTTATAGCCACAGCATCAGAATTTTGCGGGTGCATCCACAGAACTTACAACTTTCACAAATCCCCCATGTGACTCTTAACTCTGGGGAGGTGTGAGTTTGAGAAGAGGAATTCTGAGATATTGGCACTTGCTCCACTCAAGTTCAGGGTCACAGTCAGCACCCACCTCCCACCTTGCAAAGCCTAGAGGTGGAGTTCTTGTATCCCACATGAAGATGAGAGCACAGGTCCTGAGAGCAGTAGACACGCACCCAGGGCCACCCAAGGGCCAGCAGGCTCCTCCCCCATCCCCAGCCTCCCCAGCTCTGGAGCCCGTGGGGGAGTAGGGAGCCAGCACCCATGCCACATGGGGACCTGCGAGCCCAGGCCCTGCAGGGGTGAGGTGGGCTCATGGGCGGTGGCCTCCTGCCCGGGTCACGGCACACTCCCATCCCCAGGGAGAGGCGGGTGGTGGTGGGGCATCTGCTGTAGCTCTCCTGCCTGCCTGTCCCCCATCCTGCAGGGGTGAGGGAGGACTTGGGCACTGACCTATCAGCCAGGCACAGGGAAAAAGATGGGTGATGGGTCAGGCCTGCTCTTGGCACTGTGTACACCCTCGCTCATCTCACCCTTGCTGTATGTCCTAGGCCTGCTTTATGGTGATGACGACCCCTTTATGCATGGGGAAACTGAGGCGCAAGTAGCTCAGAGCACACACACTTCAGGCTCTTCCTGGGCAATGGGTCCAAGCTGCTCCAATGGGAGGGGTAGGGGAGGAGAGGGAGGAGACAGACACTAGCTGGGAGGGGCAGCAAAGCCACATAGAGTCTTGGGATAAAGACTTGTGGAGGTTTGGGGCTATTTTTGCCAGGTTGCTAATATCCCCCTGCTGCTCCTCTCAACACCTGAGGCACCTGGGTCCCCTCTGTGTGCCACGGCCTGGGGCCAAGGCTCTCTGATGGATGCAACCTCCCTGGTCACCAGACCTGCGTCACCTGAGTCTGTCATCCCCACCCCCACCTCACTCCTGCTCACGAACCATCTTTGGCTCCCTATAGTCTGTAGCAGAAATCTGAGCTCAGCCTGGCTCAGAGGTGCATCACCATTAGCTCATCCTGCCCCTGCCTGGGCCCCTCCTCCCTGCTCCCTGTCCCCATGGTAGCAAACACGAGTCCCCTTCTTCATGCCCCTCAGGGCCTATGTTCCTTGCAAGCTGATCCTCTCTCTGGGGAGACCTACCCGTCCTCCAGGGCCCAGCCCAAGGTCACGTCCACAAGGTCTCCCCTGCCATCCGCACACCTCGGCCCGGCACCGTTAACTCCTCCCCCTGCTCTGTCCCTGACTTGATGCCGCTGGACCTGTTTGCGCCTCCCACCTCTCTTTCCCTCCGCTGGACCTGGGAGTCCCCTTAGGGCGGAGGGTGGGGAGGGGAGGCTGTGATCAGAACCTGGGCTCCTGGCCCAGACCTGTCTGCGCTCACAGCCTGCTTCCCCTCCCTGGGAGCTCCATGAGCCCTCAGAGCCTCTCTTTGCCCATCTGTAAAACAGGTTTACAGTGTGTCCACCTTAGGATGTTCTGAGAGGCCTGAGCTAGTGCATAGCCCATGGCACAGAGCAGATGCTACATATCTGTGGCCCCAGCAAAGCCAGCCCAAACCCGATGGCTTTGCCGTCTGTATCCTCCTCCCCACCTCCGATGTCCGTCAGGACACACTCTCTTTTTACTTTTGAGCAATTGTATCTATTTGAGAGGCAGAGACAGACGGTGGGAGCTCCCACCCACTGGGTCACTCCTCAAATGCCTGCAATGGCTGGGGTTGGGCCCAGAAGACAAGGCGGGTCCCCGACATGGGTGGCAGGACGCCCCTGACCTGAGCCTTCACCCCTGTGCCCCAGGAGGCTGGAGCCAGGGCTCAAATGCAGACACTCCATGTGGTGTCTCAGCCAGCGCCATAACCGCTCACCCCTCTCCTGGCTGTAGGGTTCCTGTTCCTCCATCCGACTTCCTAGTCATTTGGCAGGGATGCGGGTGAGGGGAGCAGGACACGCCCACAAAGTCCTTGAAACTGTTGCTGGGCAGGGCTTAGAAGGTGGAGATTAGCTGCCTGTCTCTGTCTCACAAACAAATTAACAGAGTAGCAGCTTTGGGTGCAGATTCTGAGTCTTGTCGGAAGGATTATATACCAAATCCAGCGAGGATATGCTGTGTGTGTGCGTGCGTGTGGCTGTTTAAAACAAAGCTGCAATCATTGTACACTTGCTACTAATAAATTGGGCCCGTTAATTCCTCTGCAATAAGCTTTGGAACTATAATCTGTCATTTCAGACTTACAGAACATGACTTTTCATAATTATAATTCTCCAGCACACGTTACTACATGTAATTAAATTCACTTTGCAGCAATCTGAAGCTTTTTCCGTGGATTATCTGTTCCTGCCTCGGCGTGGTGATAAAATGAATGTATAATCTGTTGACTACATTGGGTTAGTTTTGGATAAAACACATACATCCTGCTCGTGATCAAAAACTGCAGAGACAGATAAGATGCGCACAATGCACCACACGCAGTCCTGTGCGCACGCAAAGGCGAGCCAGCCGAGCACCGCCCCCCGAGGGCAGGGAGCCCCGGGAAACAGGGATGTTTGAGTTGCTTCAAAAGATGCAAATGTTAAATGACGGCCAAATTATCTGCTGGAGTTGACACAGAGTCGTGAATTCTGAAAAGCCCTTGAATAAAGGCCCCCAGCTGCCTGATCAGAAAAGGAACCCCCCCTCCCTCAGCAAAAGGCCCCCAATGCGTGCGTATGTGCAAGAGACATAAACAGATCGGCAACCCACAAAGCAAATGGGAATCCGCAGATAAAGAAAGTGGAAACCTTGAACTCCGAGAAGCAGGTGCAGAGCGGGAGGCATTGCTGCCCTGACGGAGCCACCCGAGAGGAGCAGAGGTCCTGTGAGCCCCCGCCCAGTTTCACAGCCCTGGGCGGCTCAGGACACAGCCCAAGGTGAAGCGGCAGGCTCTGTGAGTGGGCGTGCTCTCCGCTCAGGTCTAGCTCACATATATGTGCAGCTAGTATGCGCCATTAAAAATAAAATGTGAGTGAGAGCAAGAGAGCGTAAGGCACAAGCTTCTACTCACTGGTTCACTCCCCAAATGATCACAATGGCCACGGCTGGGCCAGGCGAAGGTCAGGAGCCACGACCTCCCTTCGAGTCTCCCTAGACCTCCCTTCGAGTCTCCCACCTTGAGTGGCAGGGGTCCGAATACTTGAGCCATCATCCAGTGCTTTCACCGGAAGCTGGATTGGAAGTGGAGCAGCCAGGACTTGAACCAGCACTCTTATGGAACGGAGGCATCGCTTAACCCACTGCGCCACCACACCGGCCCTCGCGGGGAACCTTGGACGGGGGTGTGAGGAGAGGAGCCTCTCCAGCCCTTGGGACCGTGGTTGGAGTGAGAGGCCAGAGTTAGCTGTGGTGGCTGCCATGACTGCTTCCAGGAGCCAGGGTGGGGAAAGGCGTGGTGGGCACCTGCACCTGCCGGTGCGTGATACTGTGCATGAGTCCGTGTGTCTGTGTGTCTGCGTCTGGGCATGCTTGAGCCCGTGCACACGTGACATGTGTGCATCTGTGTTGTCGTCTGGCTGCTACGACAAGTGATCATAGATGGGCTGTCTTCCGAGTCCCAGCTGTTTAAGAGCAAGGTGCCTGCAGAGTCAGTGTGTGTTGGGGGGGACTTGCTTTCCGGGTCACTGGCAGTGACTTGTTACTGTGACCTTGCTCGGTGGAAGGGAGAAAAGGTCCCTCTACAGCCTCTCATAGAACGACAGTAACCCCAACGTGAGGGCTCCCCCATCACGGCCTGGTCACCTTGCAGAGGCCACTCATCCTGGTAACAACAGCTTCAGGGGCAGGACTTCAACAGATGTGCTTTGGGGAGACACAAACATTCAGACAATCTGTGTGTGCACATGCGGCTGGAGTCTGGGTGTGTGCGTGCATCTTCGTGTCTCTGTGTGTGTGTCTTTCTGTATGCATGTGTGTATCTGTGTCTTTTTATTTGTGTGCAGGGTGGGGCGGGGCGGAGTGAGTTCCAGGCCTCATGCAAGTGCCTTCTCTTCCCTGGTCCTTCGTTTCCCGTCAATAAAATGTTTTTCCCCAATGGGTCAGGTAACCTCCTCATGCTGCACCTGCTATGTGCAGTCTCTGGGCCAGGAGATGGGATGCAGAAGAGAAGTCAAGGTCACTTCCTTATTGGCATCGGGTGGGGCATTGTCTCCAGCTGGTCTCCCCGGTGTCTTCACTCAACAACAGGGGATCCTCCACTGCAAGGCAGGGCCCCCTCCTGCTCCATCTCCATGTGCAAGAGCAAGGCTGGGAATGCCAGGGCAGGAGGGAGACCCTCTTAGCAGCCGTCTGACTGCAGCCCAGGCCATCATGTCTCTCGGAGGGGGCCCTGGGTCCAGGCCATCATGTCTCTCAGAGGGGGCCCTGGGTCCAGGCCATCACGTCTCTCGGAGGGGACCCTGGGTGCCGCTTTCTTTTGTCCTCCTTTGGCTAATGACATAAAATGCTGTGATTCTGGCAATTATGAAGGTATTTGGTCCAGACAAGGCACACCAGGGAGGAAGTCACGGGCAGGTTCAAGCAGGGGAGCCTATTAACACCAGCCCACCAACCAGATGGGGTCAGCACACAGCTTAGCATTGGTCTTAGCCCTGGGGTGAGATCAAGAACCAGAGCAGAAACAGTCACTGTGACCAAGTTCAAAATATTCTCCAGCTTGGACTCTGGGCAAATGGAAGCCTATGGAGGGGGAGACACCAGCTCAAGGTCGCATCCGACCTTGAGACAGATCTAGAGATCTTGACTTTGGTACTGGGTCTGGGCTTAAAAATCATATACACATTACTTAGAAACTACACCTGGGGCTGGCGCCACGACTCAACAGGCTAATCCTCCACCTGCGGCACCGGCACACCAGGTTCTAGTCCCAGTCAGGGCGCCGGATTCTGTCCCGGTTGCTCCTCTTCCAGTCCAGCTCTCTGCAGTGGCCCAGGAAGGCAGTGGAGGATGGACCAGGTCTTTGGGCCCTGCACCCACATGGGAGACCAGGAGGAAGCACCTGGCTCCTGGCTTCAGGGCCGCAGCGCGCCGGCTAAAGCGGCCATCGGGGAGGGTGAACCAACGGAAAAAGGAAGACCTTTCTCTCTCTCACTGTCCACTCTGCCTGTCAAAAAAGAAAACAAACAAACAAACAAACAAAAAAACCGAAACTACAGCTGGCTTCTCCCTCACCAAGGTCAAGAATACGACCATGTGGAAGTGGAGATGAGACTGGGCTGGGGGGTTGGACTATTCCTGCTTACATCACAGTACTTTATACCTGGAGGTGCTCATGAATATTCAGTAGATGCCTAGGTACACAGGTGCACATACGGATAACTGAAAAGCTGGATAACTGCATGGAGAGAGAAGTGGGTAAACAGATATGTGACTAAGTATATCGATCGACTTTTCATTATTTTAACTAAAATACTTGAGAGGAGCAACTTAGAAGGGAAGAAAGTTTATTTCATATTACAGTTTGAAGGTTCACAGTCCAAGACTGGGTCTCTCCATTGCTCTAGGCATCTGGTGAGGCCAAAGAGTGACAACAGGCTGACCTAAGGAGACTTAGGGAGCAGAGAAGGCCAGGGAGCACACTCAGCCTGACTGTAACTCGTACTGCCTCCCAGGGTGTGCACCCAAGGCCCAGGGCCTTCCCGCCAGGCCTCCTCCCAGGTACATTAATGAGCTCAAGTGTCCATCCAGACTTATTTCATTGACTGTTGACAAAAGGCTTTGGGTTTTAAATGTCTTTAAGAGTTTGGGGAGCCAAATACTATTCAAACTATACCAACAGATAAATGGATGGATGGGTGGATGGGTGGGTGGCTGGATGGGTGGATGGGTGAATGGGTGAATGGGTGGGTGGGTGGATGGGTGGATGGGTGGGTGGGTGGATGGGTGGATGGGTGGGTGGGTGGGTGGATGGGTGGATGGGTGGGTGGATGGGTGGATGGGTGGGTGGATGGATGGCTGGATGTGTGGATGGGTGGATGTGTGGATGGGTGGGTGGATGGATGGGTGAATGGATGGGTGGATGGGTGGGTGGGTGGGTGGGTGAATGGATGGGTGGATGGGTGGATGGGTGGGTGAATGGATGGGTGGATGGGTGGGTGGATGGGTGGGTGGATGGATGGGTGAATGGGTGGATGGGTGGGTGAATGGATGGGTGGATGGGTGGGTGGATGGGTGGGTGGATGGATGGGTGAATGGATGGGTGGATGGGTGGGTGGGTGGGTGGGTGAATGGATGGGTGGATGGGTGGATGGGTGGGTGAATGGATGGGTGGATGGGTGGGTGGATGGGTGGGTGGATGGATGGGTGAATGGGTGGATGGGTGGGTGAATGGATGGGTGGATGGGTGGATGGATGGGTGGATGTGTGGATGGGTGGATGTGTGGATGGGTGGGTGGATGGATGGGTGAATGGATGGGTGGATGGGTGGGTGGGTGGGTGAATGGATGGGTGGATGGGTGGATGGGTGGGTGAATGGATGGGTGGATGGGTGGGTGGATGGGTGGGTGGATGGATGGGTGAATGGGTGGATGGGTGAATGGATGGGTGGATGGGTGGATGGGTGGGTGAATGGATGGGTGAATGGATGGGTGGATGGGTGGGTGGATGGGTGGATGGGTGGATGGGTGGGTGGATGGGTGGATGGATGGGTGGATGGGTGGATGGGTGGGTAGATGGGTGGATGGGTGGATGGGTGGGTGAATGGATGGGTGGATGGGTGGGTGGATGGGTGGATGGGTGGATGGATGGGTGGATGGGTGGATGGGTGGGTGGATGGGTGGATGGGTAGATGGGTGGGTGAATGGATGGGTGGATGGGTGGGTGGATGGGTGGATGGGTGGATGGATGGGTGGATGGGTGGGTGGATGGGTGGATGGGTGGGTGGATGGGTGGGTAGATGAGTAAGTAGATGGGCAGATTTTTAAATTAAGGAAAGTGACAAGGTTGAAGTCTAAGAGTCCCCTCTCGGGAGTGAAGGGCAGAATTCATCCACACACACTGCATGTTTATCATGGTGAGCCCACAGAGACGTCCTAGATATTTAATAAGTAGCCAGTACAGAATCTTCATGTCATAAAAGTGCAGATTGTTTTGCTTTTCTCAGAAAAATCAGAAAGCAGAGCAACACCGGGCTCGCACTCCCCTGTAACCATCCCTGAACCCTGAAGCAGAATCGCACCCTCCCCTGGGGGGAGCAGAATGGTTTTTGGGTCTCCACGGTCCCCACCACTCCCTGCTCCCCAGCTTCTCCTCTGCACCCTGTTAGATCACTGTCCGGCCCCACGGATGTGTGGATTTTTTAAAGAAAATCCTTTGTCACGCCTGTTCCCCTCAGTTCACTGAGGCTGTGCCCTGCCCACGTTTCCTCTTCTTACACCACTCCACAGTCTAAGCTTTCAGCCAGGTGACGCTAACCCGTGCCTCAGCCCGGGCTACAGTGCCGCCTCCCCTGTCCCCCTGGGGGTGGCGACAAGGCCAACCAAGCGTTCCCCCACGGCGGAAGAGAAGGGAATGCTGGGTGTCTGCTCGGAGTGGGCAGGCAGTGGGTCTTGGCAGAGGGAGCACCAGCCTTCCAGAAGTTCAAAGAGAATGCTTTCGGAAAGTGTCCCTAATGCACTTTTGTATTTCATTGACATTTTAATTAAGACTGGAGCACTCTTTGGGGAGCTGTGCTCGCGTTAACATGCTGCCCCAGCAGAAAGCTGCAGAGGAGTGGAGGACTGGGCTTCTCGGATGCTCCGCGCTACTTAGCCATTCTTTTGCACAATGCCTTGTGATGTTCAGACGGTTTATGAGTTTCTATTGGCTAAGTGCAGTCATGTCAAATGATGATTTTGCTCAGTGGATTTTGCTTTAAGAAGATTAAAGGACACTCAGGTCTTCCCCTGTGGGAAGCAGGTTCCAAAATGACCCCACGCTCAAGGTAGGCCCCCGTGGTTAAAAGCATCGCTTTATAAAGGGGTGCAGTGGGCACCGGTTGAGGGGGGTGGTGAGTGGTCACGGCTGGAGGCTCACGACCTGCACTTCAGCAGCCTGGTCCTGCAGCTGTGCTGGTGGGGAGGAGCCCCGTGCACCAGGAGCTCAGCTCTCACCCCAGAAGGCTTCTATGCGCAGCTGCATCCCATTTTGGTATGCAAATTATTTTGTCCCCATGGCTGGACCCCAGACACAGTCCAGAAGTGCCCAGCCTGCTTCTGGTTCAGAGTGTAGGCTTGGTGATCACAGCCCTCAGTCTGTGTCAAAATGGTTTAATCTGCATCATCTAAACATGCAAGATGCCCCCAGGAGCACCTGGGCGTTCCCAGCAGTTTGACATCACTATGTAGTACTCACCTGGAGGGGGCGCCACCATGCTCACGCAGGCAGTTTTCCCAGCGCGAGGCTGATCCATGGCACTGCGGATGTGCTGAGCCCTGCGCTTTCCCCAAGTGTGGGGAAGGACTGCATAATTCGTGGTAGTGGGGAACGGCATTGGTGCGTAAAAATAAAGGAAAAGTAATTATGTAGCCTTCAAACCGCGAAATAAATGAAGAATACTGAAACAGCAGCTAACATCAAGGCTTGGCGATTTCAGAGAGTGTCCAACAGGAGAGTCACTGGACATATTTCATGAGCATCTTTGGAATAAGTAGGTTGTCATCTGGAAAAAATCTAAAGCTGGATCATCCCGACTTCACAGCTAATACCAAAATAGAATCAATGCTTTTACACATACAATAAACTGTAAGAATCGAAGAAAATATGGAAGGACTTTAAAATAGTCTCAGAGGGGGTGAGGGTTTCCACAATGTGCTTGAAACACCAGAAGCCATAAAAGAAAATACTTATCAGTTTGTCCCCAAATAATCTGTGTCAAGCTACAAAACAACAGTAATACCAACTATCAAACTTAAGCATGGAAAAAGAATTAGAGCTCATACCCGACAATGGTGAGTTATTGGATATCTAAAGACGTTCTTTACATCCAAACGACAAAGTCTGGGGCCGGAGCTGTGGGACGGCGAGGCCAGCTGCCACCTGTGACCCCAGCATCCCCCCTCGGAGCACCGGTTCAAGTCCCAGCTGCTCTGCTTCTGATCCAGCTTCCTGCACGGCCGTCAGTAGGAAATAGCGCACGTGCCTGAATCCCTGACACCCACGTGGGAGACGAGGATGGAGTTCCTGGCTCCTGGCTCCGGCGTGCACAGTCTTGGCTGTTGTAGCCATTTGGAGAGTGAACCAGCAGATGGAAGATCGATCGATCGATCTATCTATCTATCTATCTATCCCTCCCCTCTCTATTGCTCTACCTTTCAAACAAAAAAGAAATCTTTTTTTAGAAGCAGAAAAAGTCAAACAAATGGACAGAGAAATGCATTGAGAATACAAAAGGAAATACATGGAGAGTGAAATGCTATTTTGCATTCATTGGATCAGAGCATGTTTCGAAGTTCGCTAGTCCTCGTGTAGTCTAGTGCAGAGCTTGCAGGGAAATAAGCCGTGTTGTCGGTCTATGCTTCGCTTTCCCTGGGTAGACTCATGAGAAACAGGTGTCTGTCTCTGCGAGGCGGAGCCGGCCGGCTGGATGCTGCACGTGAGGCAGACTTTTCGTAGCTTGTACGAGTTCTACCAGAGCCATTGTGCTCAGCACTGAAACAGAGCATGCGCCACACATAGGTAGAGACGCACGCATCTGGCACTGCTGGCTCGATTCTTGGACTTGTTTTTCCACTCCTGGCTGCCAGGACAGGCTGTAGCCCACGAGCAAACATTTTTGGAATCAATCAGACTTGAATGAACAAGGACTGTTCTCCTGCCTGCTGTGCCCTCCAAACCCCTCGCCACCTAGGAAGACCGCGGCACGGCAGGGATTCCGCACAGGCTGCGGGGGGCACCCGCACACCTGGCTCAGCCTCAAGGCAGACGGGAAGGCTCCCCCCACTTCCTCTTCCTTCTTCCCAGAGTAGGACTTGAACCCTCTGTCCTCCTGGTTTCAAAGGCAGCGAAATTGGGTGGAATCAAGCGGCAGGTCGTCTGGCCCAGAGGATGGCAGGTGTCTCGGCGGCACTCTGGACAAAGTACGTGAACTTGTTGAGCCTGCTTCCTGGTCGGCGCAACGGAGAGAGTTCTAACTACCTTTCAGGAGACCCATAAACGCTGACTGAATGCAAGAGAGTGGTTACCGGCAAAGGGAGAGACGCGGCGTGGTCACAGCTGCGATGGGCGGAAGTGGGATCAGGGGAAAGGGGCCGCGTGGTGGCCCAGGCGTTGGTGAGGAAGGAGGGGCAGCCAGAGGAAGTGCCGGGCGTGGAGAACAAACAGGGCTTATCTTATGCAGAGGTCAGAGATTCACGGCCCAGGGAACTTCTGAAGTTTTAAGCAAAGCTCGTTCGGGACCTGAGTAAATCCATCGGTGTGTTTGTATTCCTCCATCTTTGTAGTTCTGGTGCTGTGAGGGTGCAGGGCCCATGTGTGCACACACTTGTATATTTCGTAGAAAACTGACCCAGCTCTCAGGATCTATCCTGGTTCTGTTCAGGACCCAGGAAACCTTGCACAAACATTTCTGTCACTAGGGCGGGGACTCTGTGTTCTCCCCCTGGATCTCACCCACAGGGCTGTTGTATTGGTGTATTTTTTAAGGAAACGACTGTGGTGGTGGCTGGGACGTGGTTTGCTAACTGGAAAGAGCCAAGCGCACTGATGACTATCAGAGCTTGCAAGCCTCTTGCTGAGTCCAGGCTTTGGCTTCGGCTAAAAACGCTGACGCTCGGCGCGGGCATTCAGCCTGGTAGTTGCGATGCCCACATCCCACGTCTGAGTGCCTGAGCTCCATCTGCAGCTCTGGCTCGGACTCCGGCTTGCCGCCCATGTTAACCCTGGGATGCAGAAGTGACCGCTCAGGTAACTGGGCTCCTGCCATCCTCCCAGGACACTTGGTGTGCATTCCAAGCTGCCTCCCTCTGTCCTTGGCCATGGGTACCCCAGGAAAAACCACTAGGTCACACCACGGAGGGTATGGAGGAGAAAAGACAACAGAGCAAGGGCAGCGGCAGGGATGCGAGAGGCATTTACTGAGTCCTGACTCTACTTCCAGTGGGGGCCTGGCTGCAGGGGCCATAACTTCACGACAGGCTTGGCCGACAGAGCTGGGAGCCGCCTGGATGGTGTGTGTGTGAACTTAGGTCTCTTCCCAAGAGTGTGTGTGTCTGTGCTTGTTGGAGTGTTGGCGCCAGGGGGTAAAGAGACAGGAGATGGGGGAGACTTCAGCACAGGCTCCACTGAGCAGCCTGGGGGGAGCTGGGGTGCACAGCGGTCGGTCCCACCTTCCAGCTAATCCTGACAAAGGGTATCCTCAACAGGAACAGATCTGGCCACAGCCTTGACTTGGCTGGGTGACTGCCGGGTCTCACTCTCTTTCTCCTTGTCAACATGTGCTTGGCCCTGCCAAGAGGGTTCTCTGCATCACCATGGTAACAGACACCTGTAGTTTGCTTCCACCCCTGGCCCTCACCTGTCTCCCCTGCTTGAAGCCTCAGTAGATGGAGTGGAGTGGAGAGAAGTCCATCCTCTATTCCAGGTGTACATGCGATGTTGACCACTGTGATTGCTCCAGGTGGCCAAGTGGCCCCACTAGAGCTATAGAGATGCCCTGCAGCTTTTGTTGGGACTTCTGGGCCTGAAAAAAATGATGTTTCCCATGGAATTTAAGTGGTGAGCTTCTGGCAACCTTTTTACCACCACGAGGGAAGTGTCTGTGTGAATGTGCAACCGACACAGGCAGAAGGAGACAGAAACAGAGTCACGGGGACTCTATCAGGTGGTCCTGTCCACACTTCTCTGCCCATTTCTATCTCCTGAGCTGGGAAACTTAACATTGGTTGTGACCGCTGGCATTTACGCCTGTTCAATGAGCATCCATCATTTAGAGGAGAGTGTGTGGTGCTCTCAGGCGGTGATTCTGTGACACACGCAGGGGCCACCACGGCCTTTTCAGTTCAGGAATCTCACAGCTGCAAGGCTCCTGGAGCCCCCCCCCCAATCCCCAGAATGAGTGCAGCTGGCTGCAGGCCCTGGGGCCGGGTCAACCATGGGGCCAGCTCTGCCCAACGTGGCCAGGCCGGATCTCCAGTGTTCCCTGTCTCGGCCAGGGCAGCGGGGATGCCGCAGAAGGAAGTGAACAGTTCTATGACTTACTACCCTGTGTTAATATGACTGTTTTGATGCATATATACTTTTAAATAGAGATAGACAGAGCTCCCTTCTGCCAATTGCCATGGGCTGAACTCCATCCATCTAGGTCTCCCACACGGCTGTCCAGGGCCCAGTCACTTGAGCTATGGCTGCCGCCTACCTCGGGTCTGCATTAGCAGGAAGCTGGGATCAGGAGCTGGAGCCTGGAGCCTGGAGCCTGGAGCCTGGAGCCTGGGACGTGGGCATTTTAATCTGTGCTGTCATCACTGGATCAAATGCCTGCCCCAGGACAGACATGAATAGATTTGACCAGAAATCTGCCCCAGAGCTCTTTTCTCTTTTTTCTTTAAAGATTTATTGTATTTATTTGCAAGGTAGAGTTATAGAGACAAAGTGAGAGACAAAGAGAAAGAGAGAGAGGGAGATCTTCCACCTGTTCGTTTACTCCCCAAACAACCCCCACATCTGGGGCTGGGCCAGGCTGAAGTCAGGAGCCTGGGACTCTGCCTGGGCCTCCCATGTTGGTAGCAGGGGCTCAAGCACCCAAGCCATCTTCCACTGCTTTCCCAGGTGCATTAGCAGGGAGCTGGATAGGAAGTGGAGCAGCCGGGACTCGAACCAGTGCTCATACAGGATGCCGGTGTCTTAGGCCGGCCCCACCCCAACCACCTTAGAGGTGTCAGCTGCTACATGACAGATGCATGGGTAATTTTTTCAAACTAAAATTTTCTAAATTTCTGAAATACATCTGCTCCCCCAGGCTGACGGCTCGCAGTGCCCTCAGCTGAAAGCCTGGGAGCTCTCACATCAAAGCTCACATTCCTGGCTTCTTTGCTGAGGCAGAAGGTCTGGCACAGCCACATGGGGCCACTGGCAGGCACCCCTGGGGTGACAATCGCTTAGTGCTCAGCTGCACTCTACATGGGCGAGGCCTTTCCTATGTGCCCCGGCACAGTCCCCACATCAGCCAAGGTGAGAGAAGATGCAGCAGCCTTCTCCAAACAGGGGCGGTGGGGGAAGAGGTGGGGGAAGAGGTGGGGGGAGGGGCGGGGGGACCACAGAAGGCTGCGGAGCTTCCTAAGGGACTTGAATCCCCCGACACCGCTATCTCCCTGGGGCCCTTATTTGTCGTCCCCCAGCTGTGAAACAGGTGTCCCTGGATGTCCATGAGGGATTGGTTCCAGGACTCCCTGCAGATACCAACGTTCACAGAGGCTCTGGTCCCTAACAGAGCAGGGCAGTGTTTGCATAGTCCCTAGGCATGCCCTCCCACGTACTTGACCTCATTCTAGATTCCTTGCAATACCTGATGCGGTGTACAGGCTCTAGGAGCAGTGGCAGCACTGTGATGTTTCCTGACACTTGTCATTAGGAAGTCTGCACATGATCAGGGCAGGTGCGATCGCTTCTTTGAACATTCTGGCTCAGTGGCTGGTTAAATCTACAGGTGCAGAACCTCTGGTTATGGAGGTCCTGCTGTACTCTCAGCAGCTGCCACGCTAGGTGTCAAACACCGCGTGCGTGGGTCAGGGCTGCGACTCCACCCGGGTCTCCTATGTGGGTGGCAGAAGCTCAAGCCATCATTCACTGCTTCCCAGCTGCATTAGCAGAGAGCTGGGGGACTGCGAGGCCAGTGTACTGTGCGTCTTACCCAAGGCTACACCTCCGAGGAGAACTTGGGCTGGATGTAACCCTCTGCCTGGTTGTCTTGACCTTTATCCCTGGCCCAGGCAGCAGAAGGGCTGGACCACAGAATCCATGCCCCGTCGAGTTTTGAGAGACAGGAGGTGGAGAGGAACAGAGGGGAGGAGTAAAGGGAGTGTCAGAGGACGGGCAGCATGTCATAGTAAGGGGGGTTTCAGATCACTCGATCCGGTGTTCTCGCCTGGTTCCTGGGGACGGGGGAAGCTGACAGGTTCAAGGACACACAGTGGATTGGGAACAGAGAAAGAGTTCTTGAGCGTGCTTTGGGGTCCCAGGTTCCGGAAGCTCACATGTTAGCTGGGGGCCTTGCTGTTTCCCAAGGCACTGAGCTGCAGGCTTCATTCCCTAGCTGAACCGGAGCCAGGGGACCGCCCCCCGCCCCAGACCACCAGCCCAGGCAGGGTCTCTCTTCTCAGCCCCCATCTTCAGGGTGGCAGCCCCTTGGGTGGTCTTCCAGAACCCCTTCCCCTTTGGACTTGAGAAAGGAAACACCCAGCCTTCCACCCTGGGGTGTGCAGTCCCACTCGTGCCCGCAGGAGTGTTAGAATCCAGCTCGCGAGCCGCCCTGGGCTACAGAAACCTCCACCAAGAAAGGGGATTTCAGGCAGGTGAAAAAAACAAACCCAAGAGGCAAGACTGAAGGCGACCTGTGCACCAGGGAGCACTTGGCCTCCACAGGGGGCGGCGCGGCGTCTGCAGAGGGGTGACTTCTGCCAGCACAGATGCATTGTGTTTTCCTACGAGGAGTCGATGATTAAATTATCAGAAACCAAGCGGAAAACCAGGCAGCCTGTGCGTTCCCTCGCTCTCCCCGGAGCCTCCCCGCCACCTCGTGCTCAGAAGGTGCCGGCTTTATCTCCGCAGCTTCAGTTTAAATGTCCAACACATCGCATTAATGAAAGTAATAAGCTGCTGTTTATTATATGTCATAATGGGGAATATGACTATTTAATATAAATCTGACATTTAAATTCCACTTAGTTCTGAGATACGGACGATATCAAGGCATCGTGTTTTACCCTGGAGTCCCAACTCCCCGGGCCTGCATTTTAAAGCATTGAAGTTTTCAAAGTAATCAGGTTCCTTTTTTTTTTTTTTTCCAGAGGAACCAAATTGTGAAGACATCTGTTCTGTTATTAATTTCACATAAATCTTAAGCTCCTCAAGGCCAGAAATGAGGCTTCATTCACGTCGAATTAATGAAACATGATTGCGAGTCCCTTGCATGAAAATGCTGTCACACAGCTCTGAGCTGCTTATAAGCACTGAATAATCTCAGGAGCCGCCAGGGGACAGCCACTGGAAAGCCGCCCGCCCCTCCCCCCGCCCCCCGAAAACAATATCTGAAAATATCACAACACTAACTGTATCCTGAAAGATTAATAGCAGATGAAAATTTCTGGGAAATGAATCAGACTTTCTCAGGAAAGGATACAAAGATCTCAGGCGAAAGCAGATTGCAAATGGAAGAGCACTTTGGATACAGTTTAATAACCGAGCCCCACGCAGCCCCGGAAGGAGGGGGTGACGCTCCGGACGGAGGGGGCTCCGGGATTTCTTGCAGAGATCTCTTGGGGAGAGGCCATGCTGGAGCATGGGCTGTCGTGACAGGGACTTGAAAGTGGACAACGGGACTGGCCTAACCGTGCTGCATGTGTTGGGCAAATGAGGAAGTGTGTGTGTGTGCGTGCGCAAATTTGTATGTGACCTGTGTGAGTGTGAATGAACGTGTAGGTGTGTGCGGCACATAAGCGGTGAGTTTGTGCAGACACAGGAATGAAAGTATGTGTTGTGAGTTTGTGTTTTGAGTGTGTATGAGACTGTGCCATGGGGTGTGTGTGTGTGTGTGTGTGTGTGTGAATGTGTATGACATGGTGTGTGTATGTGTGTGTGAATGTGTATGACATGGTGTGTGTATGTGTGTGTGAATGTGTATGACATGGCGTGTGTGTGTATGTGTATAACATGGTGTGTGTGTGAGGATATATATGACTTGGTGTGTGTGTGTGTACCTGTATGACATGGTGTGTGTGTATGTGTATGACATGGTGTGTGTGTGAGAATGTGTATGACTTGGTGTGTGTGTGTGTGTGTGTGAGAATGTGTATGACATGGCGTGTGTGTGTGTGAGGATGTGTATGATTTGGTGTGCATGTGTGTGTGCATGTGTGCTGAGTGTGCACACAGGCACACATAGAAGACCTCACGGGACAGGCATCAGTCAGTTGAGGGAGACCCCTCCCCGTCCAGGGTCCATCTGAGCCATTCTCGACTGAACTAGCTCCCCAGGTCTGGGCTGCGAGGGGCCTACTGTTTGTCGTCAAGCAGCCGGGATGCCGGTAGAAAGGCGGTCTGGAGGGAAGAGCGGGAGGGGTGCCTCGGATTCCTTCATCAAACTTCCAAGTGTTATTTTTGCTCTTCTGTTGAGCTGGGACCCAAAAAAGAATCTGCATATGATATTTACTTCTCAAATCTTCAGAGCCTCATTAGCTTTGATAGTTATTTATTTATTTATTTGCCAAAAAAAGGAATTTAAATCAAACAGAGAGGCACAAAAGCAAAACCTTTGAATGTAGTGCAAAATTAATTAAAACAGGCAGCTGACGGGGAGCGCGGAATACAATAGAACTCAGAGAAAAGACAATGAAACTAATTAGAGTCTGATGGGAAAAATCCTGCCTCATTTAGTGATCATCCATTGGTAATTAATAAGTCACAAATATTGATATTTGAAGAAAAATGCCAGAATTTTAACCCTAGAAGCTTCTTCCAGTTTCTTTGATTCTTGATCCTCCATACTAAGCCAATCAAATTAATGGATGGCGTACTTATTAAGTTTGGGGAGAGCCAGTCTAGCCGGTCATCAAAATAATGTGTACGTGGACTGAATTCAAGCGTCGGCCCATAAAGACATGGAAACGGAAGGGACGGTGAACTCAGCGGTTAGCACTAACCCGGATGGCGGAACCAATTTGTGTATGTGAATAAGTACCATCTCAGCTACGTTTTGCCCCTGGATATTTTGAGGCTTTGTTTTACAATCCACGCTTTGTAGATCTGTGAGAAGAACATTTCCATCCATCCGGCTGAAAAACCCTGGACCATCAGCACGAGGAAGACTTTTAGCTTTGCTTAGCATAAGACAGCATCAAGGGGTCTGCCTGGCTTTCTTGTGGGAAGTCCTTTGGAAGGAAATGATCAGTTAGTGTTTGTGCTTTTTTGTCCTGCTGTATAATGCAGCGGCACAAGTGTGCAGCTGCCCCACTGCTACAACCGCACGCAAAGCCGGCCTGCCCCGAAGTTTTCAAGTTGGCCACGCGTGTCTTTGGTGAGTCGTAGGAATCCTTTTAGCTGCTTTCGGCATCTCCTTTCTACCTACCCCTTCGCCCAGGGCTCAAGACTCCCAGGATGACCCTGGGTCCTTTGGAGCTTAAAGAGAAAGGGCTTTGAGAAATACCTTGATAATAAGCCTTCGTTCTGTCTTTCAAGATGGCTAAAATGCTAATGGTGGGATTTCAGGCTTTGTGGCCGTGGATGAAAGGAATGTTTTTGAGCAAAAGATCTTTCCGGGAGATCCTTCAAGCCTCCCAGGCATCGAGGCGGCCTTGTTTAGGTGAGTCAGTGAGTTACGCCCTGTCTCAGCTTTCCTCTGTGAAAGTGGAAGGCGTTGAACTTGAACTCGAACGATCTTTAGGATTTCTCAGCATCTCTCATTATTGGTGATGGCGGGGGAAGGGGAATGCTTGGTCACGCACAAAGGAAACCAAGGCTCTTCCTTGTAAGTAGAATATGCACTCATTCATGCTTTTGGGGTGTGTGTGTATATGTGTGTGTGGGGGGGCCTGACTCTGTATCACACTAATCCTCCACATCATTTCACTTAATTCTTACAACAACCCTTTGAGGTAGGTGTTCCTAATAGGAGTGACAGTCAGTTTATGTAACTATCAATAAACCAGAGATCCTTGCCTATCAGAAAGGACACCAGGCAAAGCCCTTTGAGCGGGTCCAGGGTGTCCTTGGCTGTGCCTGGTGGGTGCCTCTGGTTGAGGCGAGGTGGAGGATGGGGGACGTCAGAGATGAGATGGAGGGGGCCTGACGGGGCCATTCACCAGCTGGCCCAGAAAGTGCTTCAATTTCAAGCCATTGGTACGGGCTGTCCCACTGGCCATGGCTGAACAGCAGTCCTGATTTCCAGTCTCCTCATTCTGCAGAGGACAAAACTGAGGCTCTGGGAGGCCAGAGAAACCTCAAGGTGAGCCCAGCAAAAAGTGAGTGAGCTGGAAGCTGCTTTGAGACCACCAAGTCCCCCCGTCCTAGCCTCCATGCTGATCGGAGAGCTGTCTCCAAGTTGACCTCCTATGGCCCAGGCTGACCCAGCATTTCTTTACAGAGACAAGAGGAAAAGATCCAGCATTGGGTTAGGGGAGGTTGGCATGGCCAGATTTAGCAAATAAAAACACAGGACACTCAGTTACATTTGAATTTCAGATAAACAATGAATAATGCTTTTGTATATTTTTAGCACACTGTGGGGGACATAGTTGGACTAAAAATTATTCATTGTTTATCTAAATTCAAATGTGACTGGACGTCTTGTATTGTATCTGGCAACCCTTAGTGTGGGTTGGGTTGTGAGTGTCACAGGGATACTAAGGTCATCCAAACACCAAGGCATTTCAGTCCTAGAAGCTTTTTGGGGGGCTCCCGTTCCCCAAAGCCCATGATCTCAGCTGCAGTCACAACACGACTCATGTCACCCCCCAGTACCTTCTTTAAGCTCGGTTCTTCGACAGCCGGGGCAGGAGCCGTAGAAGCCAACACCTTGCCTCGCTCTCGTTCGGCCTCCTCCTGTCCTCCCTCCATGCATGGGCATCGTGGCTTGGCTTTGGAGCTGGGCGCGCAGTCCACGAGGCGTGTCCCCATCTCCAAAGCACATGGAAACTATTCCCGTCCTGAAGGCCCTCGTGGTGAGCCCGCTGCGAGTCGCACGGCCGCCCCGCCCCAGCCCAGCTGGTCTTTATTAGAACACATTGCTTTGGAAAAGAAAACTGCATCTTAATTAAAGGTTGGCGAGCCAGAGCCTGTTTGCAGATGAGGAAATTAAGCAACTACTATGACCGGGGCCGGGTGTCCCCTCTGTGGGGTCGCACACGACTGCCCACCACGTGGAGAGGCCCCCACGGCGCAGGCCAGGCCTTGTCTCTGTGTCTGGGTGCCGCAGGGCCAGCTGCGGGAGCTTTCCGGGCCCAGCAGGCCTGTCTTGTGTTTTCATCACTCCCCTTCACAGGCTGCTGGTCAGACACAACGCCTAGGCTGAGGGATGATGAAGGTCGGTTGTGTGCAGGCACGCAGCTCGCAGCCCCGGCCGGTGGGTCGGGTCCCCGGGGCCAGGTAGAAGCCGAGAGAACCTGGGCTTTGCCTCACCTGTGCACCAGGAAAGAGATGGAGCGCTGGTGAGTGGATGGAGGTGCCTCACCCCGATTCCAGGGGAAGAATTCAGCGCATCTCTGAGCTCGGTGAGAAAACAAACACTTTTTTTTTAACGTTTTGCTAACTTTTTACTGAAAGTTAGCATTTCTTCAATTCTGAATGCAGCCACCCCCTCAAAAAAAAAAAATCACAATGGTATCAACATTACATGTGATTTACCATCGACAGAAATCACAAGGAGTATGTCCATATCATATTATAGCTGTTAGATGATATCTTGAAACAGACTCATGATTCTTATGTGGAAATTATAACAAGCGCTAGGCCTTCCCTGTACCTGGTGAGTTCATGGTTATTAACAGCACATATATTACTCTATCATTGGAAGATTATTTAGATAACTGGTATTTGACATAACTTGTTTTCTTTGTAATCCTGTGCTTTTAATTTTGTTCATATATAAACATTATTCTGGAATGGAGCATGAAGACTTGGTGCTAAGCAAAATAAACCACGCTCAAAAGCCGGCGCTGTGTGATTCTGCTTGCGGAGCGCTGTGCGGCACAGGCAGAAGGCAGAGTGGCAGTGGCGGGTGGGCCGAGAGGAGGCAGCAGGGAATCGCAAGTTGTTCAGTGGGCGCAGAGTGTCAGGGATGACGAGGAAAGTTCAGGAGATGAGTGGTGGCAACGATGGCACACGGATGTGAAGGTACTTGAGAATGAAACGTGCCCTGAAAAATGAGTAAAATAGTAAATTAAAAAATTATTTATTTGAAAGGCAGTGTCTCACTCACACACACACACAGCGATCAATCTTTCATCCACTGGTTCCCTCCCCAAATGACCACAATGGTCTGGGCTGGGCCAGGCCAAAGCCGGGAGCCTGGAAGTCCAGTGGGGTCTCCCACGTGGGTGGTAGGGGCCCAAGCACTTGGGCCATCTTTCACAGCTTTCCCAGGTGCATTAGCAGGGAGCTGGATCAGAAGTAGAGCAGCCGGGACTCGAATCAGTGCTCACATAGGATGCCAATGTTGCAGACGGTGGCTTGACCCACTGCCTACAGTGCCAGTCCCCAAAATGCTAAATTTTAACTCATGTGTATTTTCTTACAACTTTTAAAAATTCACAGAAAATTGGCCGGCGCCGTGGCTCAATAGGCTAATCCTCCACCTTGCGGCGCCGGCACACCGGGTTGTAGTCCCGATGGGGGCGCCGGATTCTGTCCGGTTGCCCCTCTTCCAGGCCAGCTCTCTGCTGTGGCCAGGGAGTGCAGTGGAGGATGGCCCAGGTGCTTGGGCCCTGCACCTCATGGGAGACCAGGATAAGTACCTGGCTCCTGGCTTCGGATCAGCGCGGTGCGCCGGCTGTGGCGGCCATTGGAGGGTGAACCAATGGAAAAGGAAGACCTTTCTCTCTGTCTCTCTCTCTCTCACTGTCCACTCTGCCTGTCAAAAAAAAATTCACAGAAACAATGCAGACATTTTCCTATCACATTAATAAGCCCATGTTATCCTGTAAAGGCCAAAGTCACTGCTTCTGGGGAAACTAGCCTTCCCGAAGCCTGGCTCATGTCTCCAGGTCTGTCCGGCCTGGGAGAATCACTCTTCCTTTGCAGGGGGTAGCTCAGATGCCACCATCTCCATAGCCCTGTTCTGTCCACAGGGCGAACAGGGAGGTCCGTTCCCTACAGCCCTCTGCTACCCCAGTGGAGCTCACCAGCTGCCAGGCGCCTGAGGCCTTGCTCCTGTTTCAGTACAGGGTCCGAGAGGCAGGCAGGCCACAGTCGTACCAAACTGAGCCTCCCTCCGCCATGCAGCAGGGACATTGGCTACCGGAGTCCACTGAAGCCCTGTCCATGGACCTGAAAGTCAGAGTCGCTGTCCCACGTCTTGTTGGACCTCGTGTAACCTTGCCGAGTCTACGGAAGCCCATGAAGTCTGAACTGTCAGCAGCGACACTTCACAGACAAAAACTAGACTCACACAGGACACGGGAGCTTGTGTGGCCGCAGGGCCTCGCAGAGAACCCACTCCTGTACTGGCTCCCTAGGAGCAGCCCAGGGTTGCCTTTGGGGAAGACGCCTTCTTGCTGGAGAACCTGGCTTTGAACCTGCCAGACAAAAAGCTGGGAGAAGCCAAGCAGAGACTTTCAGACTCTGAGGACCAGCAGGGCTCAAAGTGGCCATTTGTCTCTCCAGGTTGAGATGAGGAAGCTGAGACGCAGAGAGCCACAGAGCTTGTGTGCCAGCCGAGCCTCCGCCTTGCCTGTGTGCCACACACCTTGGTTTCTTCTTCAATCTGGGCCCTGGAGAGGGAGGCAGGGGCTGAACTTGTGCTTGTCCTGTTCCCTGGGACCCAGGGCGCCTCTTGAATTGATGCCAGATCAGCGGTCACAAGCCCTGGGCTGACCCCTCGAGGTGGGTGGTGGCAGCCACTGTGCCTCTTGCATTGTTTGGGGGCTTCCTTTAGAATCTTGGCTGTCTTGGAACGTTATTGCTACTGTTGCCACTTAAGTAAACCTACTTTTAAAACTTCAACCCAGTTATTTACAAAGCAAACTCCATATCACTACTGTCACTAGGATAAGAGAAGCCATCAAAGTCATCCCAATAAGAATAGAATATTTATTAAGTTCTACCCAGATCCTATTGTCTGCCATAGAATTTGAACCTTTTAATCAGCAACCCTTAGGTGTTAAAGACACACTAGCCTCAGCGGAACATTTTCTGATGCAATGAGCAGAACCCAAAGAGTGTGAGAGTGCACAGTGCAGTTGCTGTGTGGCTCAGTGCTATTGAGCGCCTGGTCTGTGCACCCTCTAATATTATGTTAAGGACCGCAGGTGGCCTCTGGACCCATGGGGACACTCCATTGTCTCAGCTCACCCTGGCAAGGCCCCCATGCCTGGGAACTGACACTAGGTGAGTGCCGTTCCATTGGGCAGGTGCAAGGAGACGGCCTTTGGGACTTCAGAGCTTCAGGACTTTCTGTCCTGGCACAGCAGGGTTCCCTTCCACGATCACATCTGCCCGACGAAACTTTGCAGCACCCTGTGAATCCCGCGGGCTCCCAAGGCCACAGAGCCATCCTGGCCCAAGCATGACTCACTGGGAGACCTGTGGTGAGGTGCGAGAGCAGGCCAGCAGCCCCACATGTGAGCAATACAACACAGCCCAACTCTGCCCCTTTGTGAATGACACAGATGTTGATGCAGGAAAGGTGGCGTCAGCAGGAGCGGGAGAAAATGGAAGCAAGTGAAGGAGACGGCAGCAGCCCTGTCCGGGAAATGGGACAGTAAGACCTGCTCTCTGGGATGGCTGACGGAGGGAGAATCTGAAACCCTGGGTGCTTCCTCCCTTCTTCTCTTCCCTCCTCCTTCCTGTCTCATACATATATATTTATGCGCTCTTGAAATTATGTATTTATGTAACTTATTTGAGAGAGACAGAGAGAGAGATGATAGAATGAGCATGCCCCCATCTGCTGGCCACTCGCCATACTCCTGGGAGCCAGGAACTCAATCCGAGTCTCCCACATGGATGGCAGGCACCCAGACTCAGGATCCATCACCCGCTGCCTCCCAGAGCCTACATTAGCAGGAAGCCGGAAGTGGGAGTGGAGCCAGGACTGGGACCCAGGCATTCCAATAAGGAATACATATCCCAAGTAGCGTCCCCATTGCTCAGGCAAACTCTCTCCCTTCACTGGCTCTTTAAAGAGGAACTAGGGAATCGGCTGCCATGGTCTGCGCTGGTGTGAAAACACTTAGGAACCCAGAGACAAGAAAAAGCCCGAGGCAGGGGGCGCCCCCTGGGTCTCAGGCAACCCTACTGGGCAGCTGGAGGACAGGGTCCCTCAAGAGAAACCCTGTGACCCTGAGCAGGAAGTGCCCGCAGGGAAACCACCGGCGCTGCCCCGTGAAGCCCTCGCGCCCTTCAGGGAAGCGCTGCCCTCTCTCCTCCCCGCGGCTTCTCTAACCACGTGTCAGAGTGGACACTGATTCCGGAGAGGCCCCGGGACAAGGGGGCGGCAGGGGAATGGACGGCACTCGCTCGCACCCAGACGGAAGGGCTCCCGGGGCTTTGGGCGTGCCTGCGAGGCGGTGGACAGGCGCGCCCAAGCCCGATTGCTGCAGCACATGACTCTGCGTCAGCTCCCTCCAAGCTGGCCTCTTATCTCCTGTGGGAGGAAAGGCGAGGTTGATGGGAAGGCCAGATGCCAGCCCGGGTTGGGCCTGCTTCTCATCGCTGGCAGCCACTTCCTCGGGCTGCCCGGAGCTCGGCACATCTGGTGAGCCGGTGCGCTTTGCCGAAGGCTCCAGGAGACACGAACTCAGCTGCGCGGGGGTCGGGGGGTGGGGTAACGGTCCGTACACGCACATAAGCTGCCCATGTGGGTTCTGACTCGTGCTGAGGCCCTCAGCAAGCTTGCGCCCTTCTTGGGCCTGTTTCCCGAGCTGTAAAATCTTAGAGGGGACAGGAACCTAGCTGACATCGAAAAAACTTCTTGTTCTAAAAAAAGTTTCTGAAAGTAACCATGCAGATGCTAGTTTAAAAAAAATACCTAGGGAGATGCAGAGAACTACTCATGAACATGAGCGTGAGCTGATGCCTGGTTTCTCTAAGGCCGGATGCCCACATGTTCTAAAAAACCTGGGGCGTTCATCCGGGGGCAGTGGGGTAAGCCACCACCTGCAATGCTGGTGTCCCATATGGGTGCTGGTTGGAGTCCTGGCTGCTCTGTTTCCAATCTGGCTCACTGCCCATGCACCTGGGAAAGCAGTGGAAGATGGCTCAAGTGCTGGGGCCCTTGCACCCACGTAGGAGACCCAGAAGAAGTGCCTGGCTCCTGGCTTTGGCCTGGCCCAGCTTGGCTGTTGTGGACATTTAGGGAGTGAGTCAGAGGATGGGATCTCTCTCTCTCTCTCTCCTCTCTCTCTTTATTATTTCAAATAAATAAATCTTTTAGAAAACCGGACTAAATGGCAGATTCTTAATTATCAGCCACAGAGACGGAGTTATGCAGACCTAAGGGTCCTATTTGTCTGCTGCAAATCAATATGCTTGCTCCGAGTCCAGACGCTGTGACCCCTGTTTCTTTTGTGCCATGTGGTGTTTTTTTTAAAAAACCGAGCAAACATTTTAATAGCAGAACTTTCCCAACATCTGATGCCTCTAGGAAAACCCGATGACAGCAGGTGGGAGCCAAGCCCAGGGTGCCCGCTTGTCCCAGGTGACACTGTGCTCTCTCTGCTCACTGGCCTGGCCCAGATGCTCAAGTCCAAGCCTTTGCTTTACATAGAAATATCCAGAGTTCAAGGCAGAAAGGGCGATGGCCCTGCGGGAGACGTGCCCATCCTCCCGGGTGACCCACACAGAGCCCCGAACCGGTCGGCCTTGAGCGAGGCCTGCTGTGTGGCTGCAGGGCCCTGCCTTGTGAGCGAGCCAGTGAGGGCTGTGGCCCATATGCTTCCCAGAAACGGCCCGGCCTCCCATTTGATCTGGGTTTCCTGCTGAACCTCCCCAGTGCCCACTGCCAACTGGTGGCTTCTCATTTTCTCCTGCCCCAGGCCTTTTTCCAATGTGTGAAATCGCTTTCTCTTTCTCTCTGCGGCCGGGACGCCCCGCTAGATGGAAGGATTCTGCCGGGCTGAGGCTTTTGCAAAAATGACTTTTCGGAATGGGTTTTCTTCTTCTGGAACATTTGGGACCCCACCCACCTCGCTGGTCCCTGCCGTCTGCTCCTGTCAACAGCTTGCTGTGTCCCACTGGGGGGTGGGACAGAGACCCCAGGCGGTGATAGCCGGAGGAGGCTCCCAGAGGGAGTGCTTGGGCCCAGCTGTGATTCCAAGCTAAAAAGGCAAGAAAGTCAGGGACGAAACACAGAGAGCCCAGGACAGGCATGTCCCGGGAGCCTTTGGTGGCAGGAAGATGGGTGTCTATGGACTACTTTAAAACAGTATACTTTATCTGTCTATCTATCTATCTGGAAGAGTGACAGAGAAGGAGGGGGAGAAAAAGGGCAGGGGGAGAGAGAGAGGGAGAGGGAGAGAGAGAAAGAAGTCGATCTTCTGTCTGCTGGTTCACTTCTCAAATGCCTACAACTGCCAGGGCTGGGTCTGGGAGCTCCATCTGGGTCTCCCATGTAGGGGCGGGGGGCCCAAGTACTTGGACCACCACCTGCTGCCTTCCCAGGTGTATCAGTAGGGAGCCGGATCTCAAGTGGAGCAGCCGGGACTCAAACCAGCACTCTGATGTCAGATGCAGGTGTCCCCAGCAGCAGCTGTGCCACCCGCATGCATTTGAAAGGGAGGCTGGCCCTGGAGTGCCCGTGCTAGCCCTGGGTCTCACCCCAGGGTCAGTGGGAGCCATGGAAGACTTCAAGCCTGGGAAGGACGTGGTCCAGTCTGGGTATTGGAAGCAGCGATGGGTCGAGTGGGAAAGGCGAGGCAGGAGGAGCACGGAGGAGAAAATGCAAAGACCACAGAGGAGACAAGGGCCAGACGGAGGGGTAGTGGCCTGGCTGGGGCTGGGGGGCAACGGGAGGCTGAACGGAGGGACAAGGATCCACGGGCGGGTGGGGAGAGGAAGTGGGCGGAGTTAGTGTCCCCTGCACTGCAGCACGACAGTGACTCCAGCAGGACCGAGGGGAGGAGCCGTGCAGGGGAGAGACCGACAGGTCTGGTTTTACGCTTAGCTCAGTCCCTGATGCACAAACCAGAGCAGCACTTTTTGGGACCCTGGGAGCAGTTTGCACAGTCCACAAACAATTTATGGGGTATATGTGTGTGTTTGCTGAACTCATAAAAGATTCATGGTGTGTGAGGGTACCTCCACAGTGTGGTACAAAATGGAATTGAAAGATGCTTATTTTGGTGCAAAAAAATTTGAAATCCATGTACACAAGGGACCTTAGAGGTCATGAAAAGCACGTATTATAAAAAAAAAACTATGAATGGATTTCAAAATTTCTTGCACCAAAGTTGCGTTTCCCATGAACTTTCTGAGTCAGTCTTGTGTTGGTGCACAGAACACTCTGGTATGGATGAAAAGTAGTTTGCTTTCTGTTCTTGCTGCCTGGGAAAGTTACGTCCAGCCTTCAGGGTCCAGATGAGATGCCACCTCTTCCAGGAAGGCAGTCCGGCTTTATCCCTGTGCTCCCACATTTACTCTTCAGGCCTAGAGCTCACAGCCCTGTCTGTCTCTCACTCCATGATCAGCACATCAATTTCGTCTTTAACATCCCCCACCTGGCAGAGGGTTTGATATACAGACGTTGTCCCTAAAAGCTGAAGTAGAAAGCATGCAGTTTTAGTTTTACATCCTTGAAGCTTTAGACTCAAGGCACAGAGAAACCCGAGTGTGTGTCCCAGGTCACACAATGGTCTTACACCATCCCCCAGGGACTTTTCCAGGAGAGCCACACTCACGTTTTCCAAAACACACATGTCCCCCATGCCGTCGCCTATAAATTAGAGTTCACGTGGGAACTGAGGGCTTGCACAGCTCTATCTGAATTTCTCATTTCTTTGGATAAGCCGGAACGTCTAGGGACAGTGGACAGGCTGTTCTTCCTCATACGCCACACTCCCCACCATTCCCCAAGGCCCTCCAACACCCAGGAGGGAGTAGGGTTGCTATGTGGTGTTGCACTTAACACTGCCGTTTTGTCCTGCATGGGGGACTTCATTATGCAGTTGTGGCTTGGACAAACATGGAAGAAAACGGAAGTTGGAGTGTGCCTTGGGAAGAAGGAGAAAGGACGTATTTTTGGTGGAAGTAAGGACTATTTCTGTGTGCTATTTTTAAAGTACAAATTTCTCCCTCCTTGACTCATTTCCACTCCCTTAACCATGACTCTTGTGCCCAAGGACTAAGACATTGAAGTCCTTGCTGTATTATTTTAAGAGGTATTTATTTATTTGAAAGGCAGAATGAGAGAGAGAGAGAGACGGGGGGGAGGGGGGGGCGGCACCATGGCTCACTAGGCTAATCCTCCACCTTGTGGCGCTGGCACACCGGGTTGTAGTCCCCGTCGGGGCTCCGGATTCTGTCCGGTTGCCCCTCTTCCAGGCCAGCTCTCTGCTGTGGCCAGGGAGTGCAGTGGAGGATGGCCCAAGTACTAGGGCCCTGCACCCCATGGGAGACCAGGAGAAGTACCTGGCTCCTGCCATCGGATCAGCACGGTGTGCGGTGCGGTGGCCGTGGCGGCCATTGGAGGGTGAACCAATGGCAAAGGAAGACCTTTCTCTCTGTCTCTCTCTCTCACTGTCCACTCTGCCTGTCAAAAAATTAAAAATAAAAAAATAAGTAAAAAAAAAAAAAAGAGAGAGAGAGAAAGGGAGAGAGAGAGATCCTCTATCTGCTGGGAGAGATATCTGCCATCCATTGGTTCACTTCCCTATTGGCCACTAGGGCCAGGGTTGGGGCAGGCTGCAGCCAGGAGCCAGGAACTCCAGGGCCAGGTCATCTATAACGCTCAGAGTTGGTGCCTCCAGAAATGAGGCCCCTGTGCACCTGATGGGCCTCACCTGGTCACTATCTTGCCTCAGACCTTTTGAATAGGACCTACTCCATGTGGACAAGGATTTCCATTGCTCTTCCATGAACTGGAATAGCAACGTGTTCTTAATGTGTCTTTGATCAATGTTGATTGAATCAGTGGGGATGGATGAGGGAGCAGTCCATCTTCCCAAGATTCCTGCTGCAGGTGCAGCTGTGAGAGACAGCGTGCTCTGCGCTCCACAGACCAGGCAGGTGTAGTCTCAGACTTCAGATGGTCGGGGTTTCTAGAAAGGACCTTGAAGTTCAGCTGGGACAGTTTTATCCCAAACCAAAGGCTTTCATGTCTCCTTATTACCATGTTTACTATACTTGGTTCCCACTTGAACTGTCATTGACTTAAAAGTGTCAGGACACCAATTTGTGTTTACTCGGCAAAGAAAATCCCGAAAAACTCAGTTCTGCAAAGGACAGCCTACTGTCCCTCGCCATAAATAGGGTGGTAACTGTAAAAATAAGTAGAAGGAGGGGAGATCTGGTTGTTAAACGTGGATGCTTGCTGTTGCCTGCTGAGGGAGAAAAGCCTTTCCCTCATTACCATTGTGAAGGGAGGTGCAGAAACATGGGAGAGACGGCAAAGATGTGCCAGCCTCGACCAGCGAGTGTCTCCCAGAGGGAATCAGACAGCGAGAAGGAAATTCAAAAGTGAGCGCTCTCTCCCTCCGAGCGAGTGGTGTCCAAGGCTCTCTCCATTATTTCGCCCAAACTGATCCACACAGGGCACCCATAACAGGGGTACTCCTCCCACAAGGAAGAATCCCCGGCCAACCCAGATTCCTTATTTGACAAGACAGCACCGAAGAGGCCCAAGGCCACACTCGCTTGTTCATTCATGCATTCACTTGCCATCTATCTACCGAACCGAACGGCGCCTCTACACCTGGCCCTGGGAAACAGACAGCCAAGACCCGCGGGCCCAGGACACATTGCCCCCTGGGTCCCTGACTCCTCGTCCAGTGCTCTCTCTCCAGCGCTTTTCCCTAAGGCAGAAACTGTGTGCGTGATTCCCATCCACACCGTGCTTTCCCAGGAGTGGCGGCCCTTGGTGTCGCAGCGACATCTTCAGATGCGAGTGGAGCCCCATCACTTCTAGCCCCTCCCACGCCCGTGTCTCTGCAGCACACACTTTGAGAACCCCGCTTCTGGGCTCAGCGTCTGGTTTCCAGACTCAGACGTCAAAACAACTACCTTTCATCTCAGGCTGGTAACACAGAGAGCCTCCCATATTGGGAACAGATAGGCTCGGAGGTGGGTTCATATCTCTCAGCAAGATTGCTGTAACTTAACTCGCGCGCCCCCATCAAGGCCTTCTCCTGCCTCGTAGGTATTTTAATACAAATGTTCCTTTCATTTGACTGATTGAAGGTCTCCAACCTGCAATAAATGAAACATCTGATCCCCTTGAATCCAAATCACTTCTTCTTTGATTTTCTTTTACTTCTATTTCTTCATCCTTTGTTCTACAGCTCGAGTCAAATTTCCCTTTAGAAATTGAAAGAATGTGTGTGGGTTTTTCCTGCTCTTTTTTTTTTTTTAAACCAAGCTCTAGTGCAACTGCTGGCTCAATGACTAGAATATTAAGAGCGAATTCAATGGCAGACTGTCTCCAGCAATGTGTTTTGCATGCCACGGTACCCCTCCCCCCACTCCCCACCCCACGTGAGCCATAGCGCACTAGTTAGTCTCCGAGTTCCAGTCATAGAAGCTGGCTATGGAATTGAGTGTTCAGCTGCTTTTGTAACGACTCAGACCAATTTCATGGGATGGGGTCTTCGGATCCCCAGACCAGGCCAGAGGGGTCTGTGTCTGGAATGACCAGCTCTCGCCTGTCAGTGACTTCAGAAGGCAAGCAGGGGCTCTGAGACGTTGGCAGAGGCCTCTGTGTGCTGGTTTCCGTGGCGCTGTCCGCTCCCTAATCTTGGTGTTGCCTCTGGGGTTGCTCGAGTGCTGGGTAATAGGGCTGATCCTGGCGTGCTGGCACCATGGTCTCCCTCCCTGCCTGGTGGGAAGATTTGTCCCTTAGAGTCGGCTGAGCAGGTGTCAGGCAGTAACGGCGGGAACGTTCTCGTGCACTCGGTTTTGGTCCGGAGGTTTGGGTCCCCCCAAAGTTCCTATGCTGAATCCTAACCTCAGTGTGACAGTGAGAGGCAAGGGCTTTGGGAGGGGACTGGGGCTTGAGGACAGAGCCCTCGTGGATGGGATCAGTGTCCTTAAAACAGAGGCCCAAGGGAGCTTGTTTGCTGCTTCTACTAGGTTGAGGGCACAGCAAGAAGTCACTCTATGTAGAACCGGCCATCAGCAGGTACTGAATTTGCCAACGTCTTGATCTTGAACTTTCCAACGTCCAGAACTGTGAGAAACACATTTCCACTGTTTACAGGTTATCCTGTCTACCATATTTTTTTTTTTTTAAATTTTTTTTTTTTTTTTTGGACAGGCAGAGTGGACAGTGAGAGAGAGAGAGACAGAGAGAAAGGTCTTCCTTTGCCGTTGGTTCACCCTCCAATGGCCGCCGCGGCCAGCGCGCTGCGGCCGGCGCACCGCGCTGATCCGGTGGCAGGAGCCAGGAGCCAGGTGCTTTTCCTGGTCTCCCATGGGGTGCAGGGCCCAAGCACCTGGGCCATCCTCCACTGCACTCCCTGGCCACAGCAGAGGGCTAGCCTGGAAGAGGGGCAACCGGGACAGAATCCGGCGCCCCAACCGGGACTAGAACCCGGTGTGCCGGCGCCGCTAGGCGGAGGATTAGCCTAGTGAGCCGCGGCGCCGGCCCCGTCTACCATATTTTGAGACACATTCTTTCTCCTTTGACCCACAGCCGTCTAGGGCCAGCCAGACTTCCCGAGCCTGTGGCACCATCTTCCTGGCCTCAAGGAACTTTCCCGCTGGTGATCCATCTCCTGACCCCTGGCTCCCATCTACCCCCATGGCCATGCCATGCCCATGGCACAGCACACAGACAAGGGGAGAGAGGGGGATGGGGGGAGAGAGAGAGAGACAGAGAGGCACAGGATCTAGTTTAATTTCCTCTTTGCCCTGATCTCTGACAGTTCCTGTTCTTGATAGATTGGGGCTCATACTTCCCCCAGCAGCCTCTGCTGTGGACAAGGTCCCGGCACTGCCCTAGAAGTTTCGCCCTCCCTGGCCCTGTCATTCGCTCACAGGTGTCCTCTCACCAGGAGGCCCTGGTATTCCTCATCAGGCCCCAGCACTAACCGGAGGGCTGCACCTCCCTCCTGTTGCTCAGCTCCGCACCCCCAGCCCTGGTTCTGCCTTTGCCCCAAGGGTTCCTCCTTGCCCAGCCCAGGGGACCTGTGATTCTCCAAGAGACGTCCCGGGAGCTTCTCCTCTCTTCTCACTGGGCCCTCACTCTCTCTCCAGAGCCCTCCACGGCACTAGCAGGCTCTGCTGTTCCCGGTCTCTAAACCCTACAGTCCTCCATCTTGCAGGCCCCAATACTCTTCCTCAAGGGCTGGGCCCTGACATTTCCCCCAGAAGACCCCTCCTGGCTTCTAGGACCAAGCACTCCCTCCTGCTCTCTTCCTGCTCATCAGGTTTGAGAATTCCACCCTACGTTGAGCAGTCCCAAGGCTCTCAGGTGCTCCGGTGGCCTCCCCAGTACTAACCCCCTGGCCTCCCAGGCTCTCCCACCCAGCCAGGCTTGGACCTTTGTCCAGAGTGTTCCCCAGAGGTTTCCCCTGCCCACCAGGTCCAGCACCCACACCCAGGCTTCTCTGTGTGTTCCCAAAAGTTCATGTGCTGGAAACTTAATCCCTAAACTACATGCTAATGGTATTTGGGGGGGGGGTGGGTCCTTTGGGAGGTCATTGGGATCAAGCAGGGGTTATGAGGGTGGGGCTCCCGTGAAGGTTTTTGCACTAAGTGGATGTGTCTTTACAATAAGAGGAAGAGCACCCTGAGCTGGCAGCTTGCTCTGTCTCACCACGTGACATCCTCCACTGTGTGATGATGCAGCCGGAGGCCCTCACCAGATGCTGGTGCTGTGGACAACCCAGCCTCCAGAACCAGGAGCCAATTAAAGGTGTGTTCTTGGTAGTCATCCTATCTTCAGATCTTCAGCCACAGCTCCCTCCTTCCAAAACTGCCTGTCCTTAGAGCTTTTCCCAGGCTCACCAGGCCACAGGCTCCCCGAAAGGCATCCCCTCACCCCAGCAACCAACCCAAGGTGGCCCAAGCAATCCACCATGTGCACCTGCGGCTTAGCAGCCGTGTGACCATGGGAGAGCTTTCTTATCTGCAAAAGAGAGATGAAAACAGCACCCACAGCTGAGAGTGGGGCGAGACAGGGGAGAGGGCAGAGTAAAGGAGACCCCAGGGCTCCACACTTAGCTTCCCTGAGGCCCAGCCCTGAGAGTGTCCCAGCTACTGTTGTCACAAAGGTACTACCAGCAGACAGATGTCAAGCAGTTAGAATGTGGAGGCCATTCACCCAGGGACGCTGGAACTCGGCAAGGGACTGAGTGTGTGTCCCCCAACATTTCAAGTGTTGAAGTGCAGCCCCTGGTATAATGTTATTTGGAGGTGAGGCCTTCGGGCAATGATTAGGTCATAAGGATGGGGTCCTCCTATTGGGATTAGTGCCCTTGTAAGAAGGAACAGCAGGGAGAGGATCTCTTTCTCTGCCTTGTGAGGACACAGCAAGAGGGCAGCCATTGACGAGGCAGGCAGAGGGCCCTCACCAGGAGCCAAGTCAGCTGGCACCTTGGTCTTGGACTTTCCAACCTACAGAACTGGGGAAAGACGTCTAAGCTGCTCATGGGATTTTGTTGTTGCAGTCCGAACCAAGACTGTCTCCCGCCAAGGCCTGCTTTGCTCCGCAGGCCCAGCCGGTTCCTAGGTTGCTTTCTCCTGCGCCGTCAGGGAGGCATCCTCCATGCTGCAGACCCACGTGGTCGGGCTCTTCTCTGCATGACAGGTGTCAGCCGGCTCCTGCCATCTACTCACCTTCCAAGGGGCTCACTCCGCAGCCCTGGGGCCAGGTCCTTGGGGCCCTGGGGCGGGGGAGGGGTCTGGCGTGCTTTGCTGTGGCTGGTTTCTTCCTTGGGCAGAGGTGGCAGCACCTGACCAGATGGGCTGGTGACAGTGAGGAGACCTGGGAGACGGAGGTTAAGCAGCAAGGGGCTGCCTGCTGCACGGCTGTGCTTGAGCGATCGCGTGCTGTGAAACTACTTGGAGCCCAGATCCACGAGGGAGGGAGAGAGGTAGACAGGAGGCAGGCGGGGCCACCCCTCGAGGGCTCACAGCCTGCAGATGGGGTGGACATTCGAGGATGCTTCCAAGAGTTCGTGGCAAATGGAATCAAAAGATGAGTTTATTTTGGTGCCAAAGTTTTTGAAAGCCATGCGCACATGAAAAAAACTGCATGAATTTGAAAATTCGGGGCACCAAAATGAACTTCTTTCTTTTTGTGTTTTGAAATAACATTTTTAATTTGCATGATAGCCAGAGGCTTATGCTCTACTAAATAGAGAGTTCAACAAATAAAAAGCCTATAGTTCTGAAGGAAAATAGGCAGGGCCATAAACAATCATCAAATGAAAAGATGCACGTTTCACTCATATACGGTGTACTTGAAGACGAGCCCAGAGCACTAGTAGGATATCATTCTTTTTTTTTTTTTTTTTTATTCAACAGGTAGAGTTAGACAGTGAGAGAGAGAGACAGAGAGAGAAAGGTCTTCCTTCCGTTGGTTCACCCCCAAAATGGCCGCTATGGCCGTCGCTGCACCAATCTGAAGCCAGGAGCCAGGTGCTTCCTCCTGGTCTCCCATGGGGTGCAGGGCCCAAGCACTTGGGCCATCCTCCACTGCCTTCCCGGGCCACAGCAGAGAGCTGGCCTGGAAGAGGAGCAGCCAGGACAGGACTAGAACCAGCCAGCGCCCATATGGGATGCTGGTGCCACAGGCGGAGGATTAACCAAGTGAGCCATGGCACCGACCAGTAGTATATCAGTCTTAACAATTTATTTGACAAAGATTTAAAACAAAGTTTGACAAAACTCTATATTTGCAGCAAAATTGATGCACACAGGTATTTCTTTGGCTTTCTTTTTTTTAATTTTTAAAAGAATTTTAAAAGAAATTTTAGAATTTCTTTTAATTCCACTTTCGCAAGGATTTTTTTAAAGTGCGCTCCTAGTCTCAGTTTCCTAAAGCAGCGGCTAAGAGGGCAGACAGGAGCTGTGGGGCCGGGTCAGTGAACACTCACCGAGCCTCTGCTTTGGGCTCCCAGTGGCTTCCAGGCTTGAGGGACTCAGCAGTGCATAAAACAGAAAGGGGGGCATGCTTTAGGGGGCCCTGTGAGATTTCTGCCCACTGATTTCTCCTCATACATCTATCCAGTGCCTTCTGCAGGCAAGGAGGGAATCAGCAAATGGAAGAATCTCTCTCTCTCTCTCATGCTCTCACACTGTCTCCAAGACTCTGACTTTCAAATAAAGAAGTAAATTTTTTTAAAGGAGTGGCATTGCATTTATTGGGATAAAGAAGACTGAGGAGGTGGGGAGTGGAGGGTGGCACAGAGGGTAAAGCCACCACCTGCAGCATCAGCATCCCATGTGGGTGCTGGTGTGAGACCCAGCTGCTCCACTTCTGATCCAGCTCCCTGCTAATGTGATTGAGAAAGCAGCTGAGGACAGCCCAAGTCCTTGGGCCCCTGCACCCACATGGGAGACCCAGAAGAAGCTCCTGGTTCCTGGCTTCAGATTGGCCCAGCACCGGCCATTGTGGCGATTTGGGGGAGTGAACCAGCAGATGGAATCTTGAAGGAGGAGGAGGAGGAAGAGGAGGAAGAGGAGGAGGAAGAAGAGGAGGAGGAGGAGGAGAAATCATCCAGGGGAAAGACAGGGAGAAGGTTTGGAGATGGCTTGTGTTGAGCGTTAGATGTCTGCTGGCCATCCAAGCCGAGCTGTTGGGTAGTCAGGTGGAGTGCAGGTGTAGGGAGCCGAGGGTAGAGGCAGGCTGGGGAGTCAGATGTGAACACAGAGCATGCTCTGATTTCTCCATGCCAGCTGCAGGAGACCTTTACCTGCTGACTTTGTCACCAATAACATGGTTCAGGCAGGTGCCAAGTCCAAGTAACTGTGATATTTTCAAAGATCATCAAGGTCCCACCCACCCCTGCTTACACAAATGCAGATTCTGTGGGTGAGGGAGAGACATGGCTGTTTCTTTTTCTTTTTAAAATTAATTAATTTACTTGGAAGGCAGAGTTGAGAGAGAGAGAGAGAGAGAGAGAGAGAGAGAGAGAGAGAGAGAGAATCTTCCATCTACTGGTTCATTCCCCAAATGGTCACAACAGCCAGGGCTGGGCCAGACTGAAGTCAGGAGCCAGGAGCTTCAACCAGGTCTCCCATGTGAGTGCAGGGGCCAGAGCACTTGGGCCATCTCCTGCTACTTTCCCAGGCTCCATTTCCCAGGATGGGAAGTAGAGCAGCTGGGACTTGAACCGGTGCCCATGGGGGATGCTGGCGTCACAGGCGGCAGCTTTACCAGATAAGCCACAGTGCCGGCCCCCACATGGCTGTTTTAAGATGCACACCATTGGGCATTATCTGAAAGAGGTCAGGCTTTAAAACTCAGATCATCCTGGGCAGGAAGTCAGACCCCACCATGTCATAACTCATCTGTTAGCTTCTCAGATCTTCAGTGCCTTTGTCTGCAAAATAATGACAAGAGAGTTTTTGGGACACTAAGATTAAAACAATCATTCCATAGAATGGAGAGAAGTATCTAATGCATCTTAGAATGAAGTATCTAATGCATCTGACTTCATTCCTCTTGACAGAAGCAAAACAAACTACCACTATTTTTTTTCTCTTTCTTCCACGCTTGCTCCACAATTTTGGGCAGCCTATGTGGTAAGCAAAGGCAGGAATGTGCTGCAAGGATATGAGAGCTTTGATCTTCAGTTGGCATCGTGGAATGTTCCAGAATTGCTGCTGCTACTACAGAATGAGGTCAAGGGCGTGTAGGGAAAAATCTCAGAGAGCCGCGCATTAGCCTTCCACCACACTGCAATAAAAAGGGGAGAGAGAGAGAGACAGGGAGAGAGAGAAAGCTCGACCAACTGGTTCTTCCCCTCAGAGACTAAATGCCACCATAATTTCCTATTGCATATTGTTGGGCAATGTCCCCAAGGGAACCACAGATACACGAGTTGGGCATGAGGGTCTTCTGCCAGAGAAAGGGACCACGTGAGCTGGAGCCCCAGCTGGCCCGGGGCAGCATCCTGGCCCCAGCTCTCTGCAATCCCAGCTCACGTGTAGAGAGAGGACACGGCATCCTGGCAAACCCATCGGGCGGGCCGTGGCCCAGGGGGGACTTGGCTGTTGATACACCCTCCAGGAGCTCAGCTCCGGGCTGTGTCACCAGGCTTTGTAAGCTCTTAACATGTGCTGTAGTTAGTTTTAAAGGGTCTCCTGGTCCTTAAAGCTCTCTAAACAACAATCATCTCTCTCTCTCTCCCGCCTTGATTTCCTTTCTTGGTTTTTCATCTCTGGATTTGTTTCAAGCGTGATTGGAAGCCTGCTGTTGTGAGTTTGCATGGAGGAGGTGAAGCCTTCTCATGTCCTTCTGCTTGTTCCTTGCAGGAAAGCAGACATCAAAAGGCCCCTGGCCGGCTCCCCACGTGGCCCAGATCTTCCTGTATAATGCGGAGAGGAAATTGGAGCCTTGTGCTTCCCGCGCTCAGATCCTATCAGTGCAGTCTCCCCCTTCACTTAATTTGTAGCTCAGTCTTCCTCGCAGGCACAGCGGTGCTGGGTGGGCTGGGTGGGGAGGAAGGTCAACCGGGAGGGAGGAGACAGGCTGGTGGCAGCGGCGGCGCTGGGCAGGCACTGCAGGACTTTTGGAAATGGGGAGGGGCGGGGCAGCGTGGGGCCAACGCCCTGCCTGGGGGTGGGAGAGCGCAGAGCCGGCTTGCACCCAGGGTTAACGCCTGCAGCGGGACTCTGCTGTCTTCCTTTTTGATTCCATAACAGGAGGCGTTTGGAGTAAATGAGCTTCCAGGCCTTTGCAGCCCTGGTGCTCCCGCGGGTCTCTTAAAACACGGGCTTGGCTGAGCCTCCTTTTTCTCATCTCTCGTCGGAGGCTGGGAGGGGACTCGGTGAGTAAGGGTCACGGAGGTGCTGAGCTGCTGCCTGCAGCCCCAGAAGAGCCCGGTGGCTGCCATCTCAGGGCGGGGGTTGGGGTGCAGCCGGTTAAGCCGACACTCAGGACACCGGCAGCCCATATCGGAGCGCCTGCAGTCCCGGCTGCTCTGTTTCTGATCCAGCTTTCTGCTAATGCACCTGGGAAGCAATGGATGATGGCTTGAGTGCTTGGGCCCCTGCCACCCACATGAGAGACGCAGATGGAGTTCTAGGTTCCAGCCTGGCCTGGCCCTGGCAGTTGCGGGCATTTCAGGGAGTGAACCAGTAGATGGAAGATTCTCTCTCTCCCTCCCTCCTTTCTGTCATGCTGTCTTCCAAATAATAAATAAACATGGGTAAAAAATGATGCATTATTTTAAAAATATAGCTCTCTTTTTCCGTACCTGCCCTGCACACATGGGAAGTGCTTGTACTTGATCTATTGATTCTGGCCAACATTTGGGGCATTGCGGGTCATCTGTGGCCTCTCTTACGGGGTTTTCTTCTGACATTTAAAAACATGACAATCATTCTTAGCTTGCAGGCTGCTGATAGACATGTGGTGAACTGGAGCTGTTCTGGGAGCCATCGTCTGCTTGGGCATAGGGCCCAGGTCACCTCTGGGCTCAGGACTCATTCATTCATTCATTCACGAGTACACCTGCATTCATTGAGGGTCTTCTACATGTCAAGCACTCTAATAAGAACTAGGGGTACAGCAGAGGGCCAAACAAACCAAACGCCTGCCTGCAAGGAGCTCGCATTCTAATGGGGGCCTGAGAGGACACATATAAATAGGAACATAGCCTGAGATTTCAGAGTGACAAGGAGTAAACAAATAATAAATAAACAGGGGCCAGCGCTGTGGTGTAGCTGGTAGGGCCACCGCCTGCAGTGTCGGCGTCCCGTATGAGTGTCAGTTCAAGTTCCGGATGTTCTACTTCCAATCCAGCTCTCTGCTATGGCCTGGGAAAGCAGTAGAAGATGGCCCAAGTCCTTGGGTCCCTGCACCTGTATGGGAGACCTGGAAGAAGCTCCTGGCTCCTGGCTTTGGATCAGCACAGCTCCGGCTGTTGGGGCGATCTGGGGAGTGAAGCCAAGCGGGTTCAGGAGGAGGGGAACCTGTTTAGAGGATGCGACTGGGGTGGTGGGCAACAGCTGGATCTCCCCAATTCCTGTGGGATGGGTCAAGACCCTGTTCCCTATCCCCTGAGAGTGAGGAAACCTTGGAGTGGGTAAAACTGGGAGTGACGTCATATTTACTGGGAGAGAACATTCGGGCTGTCCCTGTGCAGAGGAATTGCTGGACTTGGAGCTGGCAGAGAAGAGGTTATTATTGTTATTGAGTTGGAAACTACGGTTGCTTAGAGAATAGGGGAGGCAGGGAGAGCAGAGGGGGTAGACAGACCCTGGAAGTACTTTGCAGATGGGTTTGGGAAGCCGGGGTGGCAGAGGAAGCCTGGGGGACAAGAAAGGACATCAGTGTGATTCCGAGATTCGGGGTGTATGTCCCCAGATAGTAGGTGGCAGGGTGTCGGCAGGAGAACAGAAGACTTGAGTGCTCCCAGTGCTGGGATGTGCTGGTAGCAGGGTTTCCAGAAGGTAAGGCCATGGTAACATTTCTCCCTGGCATCCAGACAGTGGGAGCTCGGGGTGGATGTGAGGGTCTTCAAGCCAGTCTTCCTCCCGCAAGCAGGAAGAGGAGCCGGCAAGCGTACAAAGCTGGCCAAAGTGCCATGAAATCAAGAGTTTGGGAACTGGGAGAATGAGGCTGAAAAAGCTGGGTGGTTTCTACAATGAATGGTGCGACAATAGCTCAGGACTTGAGTCGGGGCTTCCTCAAGGTGCGTTAGTTAAGCCCCTCCTTTCACTCCCTTCCCCCAGTCTCACTCCTCTAGGGTCCTCCCTCTATTCCTCCTTCAATTCTGTTTTGAGGGGTCCCTGAGAGAAGGCCCCTTGGGAGCTCCTTCCCATCTCAGGACCTCTGCATGCACCTGCCGTCTGCTGTGTTAGGAGCGCTTCTTCTATCCAGCTCCTGTACCTCCATGGCTCTTCTCTTTGTCAACCACCCTGTGTCCACTCATACCGCTTCTCACCTGTCCACTCACACCACTCACTGCTCTGGTAGCCTTCCCTGGGCTCTTTGTCTACCTTATTCATTCTCAGACCACCCCGTACTTTTCCCGTGTGGCACAGAAGTCATGGATCACTTGTCACCCTCATTGTCTCTGACTCTTGGTAGTTTCTGGCCTTGGTGCCCAGGGCTGTGCTGGCGCATAGCTGTGTGCAGTGAGCAGCAGCTGAGGGCGTGCATGAGCCCGGGTTATGAAGCCATAGCTCTGTGTCAGCCACCAACAAATTCCAATCATCCAGTGGTGGTTGAGAGAGCACAGGTTTTTGCTTTACATCTCCTAAGCATATCTGCATTTTACGAGGCAAAATAAACCCTCCGTCAAAGGCATTGGCCCTCTCCCAAAGGAGACGATATTTTCCAGATCTGAAATGCCTCTGGTCTTCACCCAGCTGCTCTATAAATCGTGCCCCCTGCAGCCACTGCGCCAGCACGGCTCCAGCGAAGGGTGAATGGCACCTTGAGAAGGCACGCGCTCCGAGGCAGGGGCACTCGCCCCAGAGGAGAGGAGGAAGTAGAAGACCACTTCCTGTGGCAGGAGGGAGGCCCGCAGAAGGTGCGGGCATGTCAGGGAAGCCAGCGCTGAGCCGCGAACGTCTCACTGCCCCCTCGCGGGGGCAGCAGCCTCCCCTGGAACGCCCAGCTGCAGTGAGTCCTGGGAGCCCAGCCAAGCAGCCACCATGTCCCCAGCATCAGGGCGCTCCTCCAGGGCTTGGTGTGGATAACAGCTCTGCCCCTTCCCAGTGTCCCAAACAGGACAGGTAGGGGGCAATTGCAACAGAGAAGAGGTGCTCCCGGCTGAAGAGAGGGGGCGTCTTGAGTTAGCAAGCTTGCTGTTTCCATTTCTGACTCATCGGCCCACACAATTTCCAGGGGCAAGAGGCTTGTGGAGAGGCCAGAGCCACTGACGGAGGATAAACTGGCTACCTTTGCTTTGCACGTACACATCCGTGGTCGGATTTAAATTGCACCCCCCTGCCCCACACTCTAAAGGTAGAAACTTGGGCCTGGTCCTGACACCTGCAGACCTCTGCCCATCGGTCCATCCCGACCCCCCGACTCTGCCAAGAGTGCCTTCTCCCCCTCTCCACGTGGTCCTTTGCCTTCTTATCTTCTTCCGCCTTTCTTGTCAACAAGACTCCCGGCATTGAACAATGTCAGTAGTACAACAGCCAGCGTGAAATCAGGGTGATCGGGTAGAGATGAACAGTGTCCCGGCTTCCAGCTCAGCTGCCCTGACCTGAGACGCTTTGATCTGAGCTGTTGATGCACAGGAAGCAGCAGTGACAGGGTGTATACATGTGTGTGTGCGCGCGCGCGTGTGTGTGTGCATGTGTGCTGGGGTGTGCGCTGTCTACAGCCGTGCCCGCCTCTTTAGCTTCACGATAGCTGGTCTCAGTCTTGGTCCACACACAAATGCTGGGGCCCCTGTCCTTTCTAATCTGCTGCCTCCAAAGCTTCTGGACTGGTGCCCTCCTTAAACGAACACACTAACTCCATGATTCTCGGGGGGCCACTCTTGCCCACAGACCCCACTACTAAACTGACAGCTGGCCTCTCCGTTCCTGGACCGTCGTCCGGTTCACTCCAATTACTCTTTGTTCCTACTGGGAGTTAAATATCCCTGCCATGATTTGACCCCTTGGAGATGCCTGATGGTTGTATCATAAAACAGTGGCCGGGCAGTCTAATTGAATTTGTTCAAGTGCACTCTGGCATCGGATGCAGAGCAATCATGGCCAGCACGGGCGGAGAACTTTTTCTCTTCAGGGCACTGTCCTAGCGTTAAAGGCTCCATTTCAGCAGGTGGCTTCTTCTTTCCTGTGTGGCGCCCTGGATCACGTCCCACTGGGCTGGGGAGGGTCCAGGACAGGGAGGGGCCTCACTGGAACACTGAAAGTCAGCCCTGGCGACCATTCAGGGTGACTGTCACTTCCGTGCCGACCCCTCCCCAAACCCACAGGCTGGCTTTTGCCGTGGTCACAGATACTCCCCTAAACTTAGGGGCTTCAGACAGCAGGAGTCTGTTTCTGGCTCATGCTACACTGGGCCAGCTGGGATCCTTCTCTGGGACTCCCCTGCACAGGGGACCCCGGGAAGAGCAAGGAGCCACCATCTGAAATGATGGTGAATGTCACGGCCGAGGGACATCATTCACTCGCTCGCTTGCTGGCTTGCAGATTCCACCTGCACTAGTTGCCCCACCTCTGCTCACCCTTCATTGGCTGAAACAAGTCACATGGGCACACCTCCCGGAAGCCTGGGACCTATCACGGCCCTCCTAAGATGATCACTTTCTTCCTTCTCTATTCCCATCTGCAGCAGCAGCCTCTCGCCCGGGCCAGACCTCTGCAGAAGCCCCGATCTGCTTTCCCTCAGAGTCCCCTTGTCTCTACCTTATTTGTTCTTTGTTCTCCAGTAAGAGTGGAGTTAGTTTGCCAGTCTTTTCTTTTTTTATTATTAAAGATTTATTTATTTATTTGATGGGGCCAGCGCTGTGACGCAGTGGGTTAACACCTTGGCCTGAAGCACCAGCATCCCATATGGGCACTGGTTCTAATCCTGGCTGCTCCTCTTCCGATCCAGCTCTTTGCTGTGGCCTGGGAAAGCAGTAGAAGATGGCCCAAGTCCTTGGGCCCCTGCACCTGCGTGGGAGACCCGGAAGAAGCTCCTGGCTCCTGGCTTCGGATCAGCTCAGCTCCGGCTGTTGCGGCCAATTGGAGAGTGAACCAGAGGATGGAAGACCTCTCTCTCTCTCTCTCTCTTTCTCTCTCTCTCTGCCTCTCCTCTTTCTGTATAACTCTTTCAAATAAATAAATGCATCTTTAAATAAAATAGTGCTTGTCTTGGCTGGACCCCAGCATCCCCTTCAGCCATGCTCCCCGTCGCTCTCTTTCTAGGTCCTTGAACCACAGGGTTTTTCACCCTGCCTAAAGAGCTCCCCACTCCCACCACCTCCCCCACGGAGCCCCAACCACCTCCAGCTCCTAGCTTGCCATGCCTGCCGTGCCCTGAGAATGTGAGCCTCTCTGTACAATGTCCAGTGCTGGCCCTGCCAGTGAAGACCACACACAGACCTGCCCATACAAGCCATACTCGCGCCATCTTTGCTAGATCCTTGGTTGAGGTGATGGGAAGTTGACAGTCTTCCATTCTGTCCTCCGTGAATGGATGTCTCTCAGGTCCTCAAATCCCTGGCTGAAATCGGGTCAGAGGCCAAGCCCTTTGAGCCCTGTCTCTCTCTCGAGGTCTGCCAGGTGTACCGTGATTCCACAGTTATCAGAAGTCTGGCATTTCTTCTCCCCCAATGCCTCGAACCTGCAGAAGCCTGCAATCACAGCTCTCCTGTGGCTCGAAATTGGCCTGCAGCCGCTCGGCTCACTCTTTCTGGGCTTGGTGCCGGGGAAGCCCATCTCCCTGACCTCGCGGTCACTTCGCAACCTCGTTCATCATTCTCCACACACATCAGCGTTATCAGCCTATTGCTCCTCTAATGCAAGCTTGTTCTGACCTCAGGCCCTTTGCACTTGCTGTTCTGTCTGTCTGGAACGATCTCTCCCCAGGTCTTTTCACTGTTTTATCTCTCACTTAATGTAGGTGACTTTGAACGTCCTGTTTCTAGAAAAGTCTTCTCTGTTGGAAACACTATGCCTTCTTTCCTAGTGCTTCACCCCACTTTCTGAATGGTCATTACGGCTGTGACAAGGGCTTGTTCGATATTTGTTTGTTGCCGGACGCTTCACTGGAATGCACATTCCAAATGACAGAACCGCCTGTCCCCGGAGTGATGCCCAGCACCCAGGGACTCGGGGATGACCAACTGCTGATCCTGCCTTCTGTAAGTTGGCTGGTTTTGTCATGGCGAGAGCAAAAGATTGAGCTTGATTGATACTTTAGTTACGTTGTGATAGGTATCTCCTCATTTCCGTAAGAACAGGAGGAATCACCTCCCAAACTCCAATGCAGACTCTCTCCATCTCTGTTCCTCTGCCTGTCTCTTCCCCGCCCAGTGAAGGTCCAATCCACAGAGGCGCACACGCGGCCCCTGCTCACGACGTCGTTATTAGATCATTACTCGAGGTGATGGAGGGTTGACATTCTTTGATTCTGTCCTTCATGTGTTGTAGATTTCCAATAAATTAAGTTAGTCCCAAGAAAACAAAGTATGAATTTCGCAATTTTCTGAGAATTATTGAAACCAGGTCTTCCACATGAGATATGAGTCTATAAATATTTTCAATGCTTAATGCAGTAATTACATTTTGGTGCTGATTCACACGTGAATGTTTTCATATTTCCACCACATGCATGTTGGAGTATATGTAGTTTTTCCTTTTTTCTGTTTTTTTTTTTTTTTCAGAAAAGCACATAAAATACAAATCTTCCTACTTCAAAGTGGCAGCCGACGAGTTAGAGCTGTAAATATTCTCTGATTTGGAATGGTGTTCCACTAGCATGAAACCAACATTGCATCAAAGTGCTTTGCTTCCATCAGGGTTGTACCGGTGAGATATAAATTATAAATCATATCTCCTGTTTTACATGGGAAATGGGAGCTCCGAGCGGATCACTCTTGAACAGATGGACTCGAGGTAGCTTCATGTCTTCTGCTGTGTATGTTTTGCTTCTAATGTCATTTTCAAAGATTCCATCATTAGCTTCAGAGGCGCCTGGGCAAGGAACATTCAATAACTAAATATGGATTTTGGCAGAGGCTCCAGTAGCCAAACAAGGCCGGGCAGCCTGAGGTGGCTGGGGAAGCGCCGACAAACAGACCAGAGGGTGGGCAGGAGGGAAGGGAGCAGGGAGAGGGGCAGGGGACAGGGCCGGGACGCCCCCCGCCCCCGCCCTGGTGTGTTCTCAGCTCGCTCTCCTAGGCAGAGAATGAAGGGGCAGCCGTGGGGGACGGTGTGAGAGGTGGTCAGGCACTGAGGTCTGACTTGTTCGGGGAGCCACGGTGGAGCCTGGCCTTCAGTTCTCATCTGGATCACACGGAGTTTGCACCAGGTCTGGGCTGCCACGCTGAGATGCTCTGGGTGAGGTGTTAAACGGGGAAGCATCGGTGGGGAAAAAGTCCACTTAGACAGGTTTCCTAGAGCTGCCATGGTGCATCGCCATGGGCTGAGTCATGGAAAATAAACAGCAGTGTTTCCTCGCACAGATCCCCAAGTTGTGCTGTCAGCAGGGCCGTGCCCTGTCCCCAGGCTCTGGAAGGACCCGGCCTCCCTTGCTTCTTCCAGCTTCCAGGGTGGGCGGAGAAGCAGATGTCGCTGGGCCTGTGGCGACACCACTGCATTCTCTGCCTCCACCAAGAAAACTGGCTGCTCCCGCGTCAGACAGGACCGGGTGGGCACGGGTTTACACGGTGAGACCACAGAGCCTAAGACCCCTCCAGTGCTAAGACAGTGACTGGGAGCTTGCCCAGGAGATGGGCACCTGGCGCAGGGGTGTGGGTTTGTGCACCTGCACAGCCAGGAGTTGGGGACGTGCACCAACCTGGACGCCTTCATCATGCGAGCAGGCCCAGCTCCTTTTCTCTGCCTCCCCTTAGCTCTCGCTGTCTCTTTGCCCAAGACGCCTTCCTTGCTCCTCGTGCTGGGCTGTCCTCTCCTCCTTCAAGGCTTTCTGGACTTCTCTTCATTCCAGTTGCACCGAGGACCCGTTTCCCGTCCTTCCCCTGCTCTGACCGCTGGCAGGAGAGGGCGGAGGCAGGATGCCGTGGACCACGCTTCCCAGGCTCTGGGTCGGCTGACCTCCGGCTGGGTTCAAGCCCTGCCTTTTCCTTCCTCTCTCCAGCTGGTGGGTGCTGCCGTCATCCTGCCATGGTGACCCTCTTGGCTGCCGCACATGTCACGTTTGGCTGCTTCTTTCCTCGCTCATTGCTTACCGGTTCCCTGTGTTCAATTCCTGCTGTTTTGAATGCGCAGGCTACTTGACTGAACTGCTTTTGCTGTAGCATCAGTCTGTTCGTCTAGTTACTGCTCTGCCCCCCCAGCGAGGCTGTGAACCCACAGGGGGCAGAGCCCGGGTTTTACTGAGTGTCAGTGCCCCTCCCTGGAGCAGAATTTTCCTCTCGCACCCCAGGCTGTCTAGGAATCCAGCAAACAGCGCAGGCTGCACCTGTGCGTTCCCCTCCAGGGCCCTTTATTCCTCCGTCCCACAGTCCTCCAAAACCCCCGAGGTTGCGTTCTCAGCTTTGACCCAACTCAGCAGCACAACGGGTCTTTCAGGGAGGGAAGGTGAGCACTGTTGCCCCCATTTGCAAGATGAGAAAACTGAGACACTGAGGGAGGAAGGCAGTAAGAGCGTGAGTGTTGGGCTGGGATGGAGATGCTGTGGTCGGAGGTTTCTGCAACGAGAGGAGCCCCGCCTCTGGTTCCTAGGCAAGGAAGCTGGTCCAGAGACCAGTGACGTGCTTGCTGAGTGGAGGTCCCGTGGTAAGTTGGTGTCAAAATCAAAGCAAGAATTATAGGGGCCAGCACTACAGCATAGTGAGTAAAGCCACCACCTGCAGTGTCGGCATCCCAGATGGACGCTGGTTCAAGTCTCGGCTGCTCCACTTCCGATCCGGCTCTCTGCTGTGGCCTGAAAAAGCAGTGGGAGATGGCTTAAGCCCTTGGGCTCCTGCATCTGTGTGGGAGACCCGGAGGCAGCTCCTGGCTCCTGGTTTCAGATAGGTGTAGCTCCAGCCATTGCAGCCATCTTGGGAGTGGACCAGCAGAGGGAAGACCTTTCTCTGTCTCCCTCTGCCTCTGTCTCTCTGTAACTCTGCCTTTCAAATAAATAAATAACCTTTTTTTTTAAAAAAAAAAGCTAGAATTATAACTACAAAAATGCAGAAAATCACAATGATTGGTAAAGATGTGGATAAACCGAATCCTTGGGCACTTCCAGTGGGAATGTAAACTGGTGCAGCCAATGAATAAAACAGTATGGCACTTCCCTAAAGATTTAAACATAGAGCTATCTCATTACCCAGCAATTCTGCTTCTGGGTGTACACCAGCAAGAAACGAAAGGGTTATTTGTATATCCATGTGCGCAGTAACATTATTCACGACAGCTGAAAGGAAAAAAAATCAAATCTCCTCCAATGGATGAATGGGAACAAAATGTGGTGCGCATCTCCCATGGACTATTATTCAGCCTTAAAGAAGCAGGACATTATGAAACAGGATGCCTCAGAGGAATCTCGCGGGGACCATGCTGGGGCGAGAAGCCTGATGTAGAAGGACCAGCAGTGCACGGCTTCAATCGCACGAGTTGTGTAGGGCCATCGAGCTCATGGAGACAGGCGGCAGGGCGGGGGCTCCCAGGGACTGCAGTTGGCGGAACGGGAATGCACTGTTTGACAGTCACAGAGCCTCAGATGAGGAAGAAGAAAGTCCCAGAGACGGACGGTGGTGGCGGCTGCACCTCAGTGTGAGAGCGCCCGAGGCCACTGAATCACACATTTAAAAATGGGCAACGTGGTCAGTTGGATGTTAGGAACATTTTATCAGAAAGTAAAAAAAAAAAATGGCTGGAATAGAATTCTGTAGGTCTGGAAGCCTCTAGAACGCGTCATCCAAGCCGCATGAGCTCTTTAGAAAACCAGATTCTGATTGACTCGCTAAGAATCTTCCTGCTGATTGGTTTTTGCTTCCAATCGAAATCCATTAAATCCAGGAGTCAGACGCACCAGGCAGACAAGTGTCTCCTCACGCGCCCTCCAGGCTGCCCTGGCTCCGATGTGGTGTGCGTGGCACACACAGCCCCACCCACGCTCGGGCCTGCACACCGAGTGGACAGCTCACAGCCCCGCACGCCGCTTGGACCCAATCAGCACTGTCAGTGCTTGCACAAACAGCTCTTCCTGTCGGAAGCCCAGGGGGCAGGTGGATCGTTTTGCAGTGGGGGAGGGGGTGAGCAGGCCTGGCAGGTATCTGTTACTCGGGGAGAGATGAAAGAGCCATGAGCAGGCCCTTTCGGGGCTGGAATCAGCCCGGGCGGCTTGGTCACGAGCGTGCCAGCCAGCTGGGCGACAGCAATTTCTTCCATTGTGGTTGACCAGACCAGGAAAACTTCTCTGGGCCGCTTGTGTTAATAAATAGGTTGTTAATGATTGATGGTGCGGGGGAGGGAGTGGTGGTGGCTTTTATGTGCCCCAATGAAAAGCAGAACCATGGCCGTGACTTTGGAGCTGATGACTGCACCAGCACTTGTTCCCTAGCAGAAGACGGAATTTTAAAACATTCATGTTAGCTGGGCTCGAGCTGGGCTCCACAACAGCTCGTGGAGGAATGAAACGATCTTGTCTGGTGTTCGCCTGCCTTTGTTCTTTCAGTCAGACATTAAAAATACAGCAAGCTAAAAGGAGAAAATAAATTTCAAAGATCCTTCTAGATGGCAGGCGCAAAGAGGAGGTGAGGTGTGGGGTGAGTTTGCTAAACAGATAAAACAAGTGGGTAGGAGGTGTGCGGTGGATTCTTCGGAGATGGGGGCTTAACTTTGTCTTGGATCCTTGTGGGATTTCTCGTACACGGGCCGGGTGCACCTGCTGCCCCTATTCCTGGGTTTGAGGCTTTTGTATCACAATTCAGAGAGACGCTGAGATGTTACTGGGGAAACAGTTTTCGTCTGTGCTTTGGGCCCAGCTAAGCTGATAGTTTCGGAGGGTCATGTGCCTGGGATCCTTGAAAACAATAAATGTCTTTAGTGCTGTGTAAGACGAATCCAGAAAAGCACACACATCGTGAGGCTGCACTTTTCTGTATGACTGGGTGCACCCCGGGGACCCCTGCCTGCGTCCACCAGAGGAACGTTCCTTGAACCATGTACCCTGGGGACCACGATTCTGCCTTTGGAACTCTTTGCCTGCTTCAGAGTAGATGCTCACATACTTTGATCCTGGCTAGTAGCTAGGATGACCATACAATGTGTCTCCTCAATAGGACCGGATCTGAGGGAGTGTCGGTGCAAACATCTTTTTGAGATGTGCAATGCCGTTGCGTGCAAAACAACATACGACAAGCCTAAACTGGAGTCCTCTGGAGTCCTCGTGGGAAGCTGGAACGTGTGCAGAGACTTCAACAAGTGTGTGGGGAAGTGGAGGTAAAAGATAAGCCTATTTTGACCCAAAATTCCTTTGAAAGCCATGTGTCATTTCTCACAGGGTGCACTTTTCATCAACTCTTTGAAGACCCCTCGTAGGCGTGGATTTTGGAATCGCTTTTGCCCTCTCTGTGGGAGGTCCCTGCATTGCAGCCTCCCCACCCGCAGGCCCTGAGTGGCACTCTATTTCCTGCTGCTACTGCTGCTCGCTCTGAGCCACACGCAATGCACACAATGGCATGGAATCCTCAGTAGCCCACACGGTGGTTACCACTGTTCTTCCCATTTTGTAGATGAGAAAACTGAGGTCAGAGAGAGTAAATGGCTCACGGTGATGTGCAGATAGAAAGTGGCAGGCACAGGTCACTCACAGGCATCACTGGGATCGAGGGACAGGGACATGGGTCTTCCTCAATGAGGTCCTCAAACGGATGACCCAGGGGCCTCTGAATGCGTTCCCCAAACAGGCCAGGCGTGGCCAGAAATTCAGCACAAACCCTCTGTTCTGAAAAGACTCGGATGAGCCCGAGACGTGATGAGCTTCACCCACCGCCTACGTCCGTCTCTTGCTGAGCTGTTAATAACGTAGAGCGGTTGGGTCCCCACACCTGCGGCATCGGCAACACCGGGACGTTGTTAACGAAGCAAAACCTAGGCTGCCTCCCCAGACCTACCGAGTCCGCCTCTCTGGGCCCATGGCACTCAGCAGCCTCGCCCTTGGGCTCCCGCCCCTTCCTGCCTGAAACCTGGCACTGCCCGGCTATCAGTGCGCCCCACAATGTCTCCAGCTCTTTCTTTGTCCAGATTGAGACCTGGCCAGGGGATGACAGGACAACCCGGCACCCTTGCCTCCCCCCTCCCCAGGGAGGCCCCTCTCTGTTTCTGCAGCTGTTCTACTCATTAAAGCAGTTGTTGCGGAATATTTCAGGACCGCTGACAAATCCTGAGACCGATTAGCTGGGCTCAGAGGCAGGAACCCCAAAACCAGCTGGCCTTAAAGCCCATCACTGATTCTAATGGGGTGCCCTAATGTGAAAGGAGGAGGCGTCAGCAAACATGGAGACCACATCTCATGGCAGGTACAGGTCAGGCCTGAGTCTCTCCATGCCAAGAGGCTGCTACAGGAGGAATTCCCCAGGACATTCTCAACTTTGTGCTTTGATTGGGGCCTGGTTCTTTTTTTTTTTTTTTTTTTTTTTTTTTTTTTTGACAGGCAGAGTGGATAGTGAGAGAGAGAGACAGAGAGGGAGAGAAATGGCCACTGCGGCCAGTGCACCGCACTGATCCGAAGGCAGGAGCCAGGTGCTTCTCCTGGTCTCCCATGGGGTGCAGGGCCCAAGCACTTGGGCCATCCTCCACTGCCCTCCCTGGCCACAGCAGAGAGCTGGCCTGGAAGAGGGGCAACCGGGACAGAATCCGGTGCCCTGACCGGGACTAGAACCCGGTGTGCCGGTGCCGCAAGGTAGAGGATTAGCCTATTGAGCCGTGGCGCAGGATGGGGCCTGGTTCTTTAATGATCCATACCAGAAAACCAATGATGAGAAGGACCAAGTAGTTTACTAGAAGGTACATCAGTCTGGGTTCCATCAGAGGAACGGAACTGGTAGAAGATCGTATTGAGAGGTTTATGGCGAGAAACTGGCCTGTGTGGTGCACGGCCTGGCTAGGCAAGGCCAAAGGGCTTAAGACAAGCGGTCAGGAAGGACAGGGTGGAATTCTTGGGCATGGGGGGCCTGGGAGTTGGCATTTTTAACAGGTTTCTGGTGCTGCTGATGTGGGAGGCACTGGTGTGGGAACTGAGAGCATCCATCCTGCTCTCGTGTCCTCCGACATGATTAAGTCAGGTCCCTGCAGATGGGCCAGGAGAAGCTCCCTTCAACTGCGTCTACAAAATACCTTCCCAGCATCCCCAGGTTAGTGTGTGTTGGACTACATGGGAACCCAGGACCCAGCCGGTTGGCACTTTGACCATCAGAGAAGAGCATGAAGAGGTTCCAAGAGGAAAGGAAAAGCCACACTGAAGGGGTCGAGAATTGTTCTCGACGTTTCAGTGCTGAGAACACGTGGGAGCCGGAGGACGGAGATCTCATGCAGCCGGTGTTGGCTTCGTGTCATTTCTGCTCGAGGTGACATGACAGCTCCTGCATCTTTACGACACCTTTTCAATTCAGTTCCCAAATCACAGATTCTGCAAGGGGGCTTCACAAAGTTTGTGGAAACTGGAACAGAAGGCTGGGTTCGTCCTGGGGCAGAAAAGACAAAGGCGAGCACTTTTGCAAGTGGGGAGGAAGTGAGCCCCGCCCCCGAGGCTCATGGCTGCAGGTTGGGCAGGGACCCTGTGCCCGTCATGCGGCTCATGGTTCACGTTCCCGGGGACTTTCCTAAGTCCTGGATAGGATTCCCTGTCTCACTGTCTCACATGAGACACCACGTCTCAGCACCGGTGATGCAGTCACACATTCCTGTCCCCAGTACACACACCGTCATCTCAGGACCCCTGCAGCAGTGTCCCCACCAACAAAAAGTGTGCTGGGTCAAGCTCAAGATTTCTTTATACACTTTTCATGGATAGATGGTGAACAGTCAGAAAACTCTGTCAAAAAGTTGAGCCAATGACTCTTCCGGGGAATGTGTGGTGACTTTACCTCTGCCATGCGCAGTTCAGTCCATTCGCTTCTGGTGGTGTTTGGTGTTAGGGTATGCTCTTTGTAGTCTTTGAAACTTAATTTTATTATTTAAATATAGTCCCAACGTTTAACTGTCAAATCCTATTTAAGAGGATATTCAAATCTCCCTCCCATCCTTCTGCCTTTACACTTTTTCTTCAACTACCTCCATAGGAAATAACTTTCATTCATTTCTGATTTATCTCACCTGGGCTTCTTTGTTAAAAAAAAAAAAAAAAAAAAAAAAAAAAAAAACACAACACCACAGCAGGAGCCGGCGCTGTGGTGTAGCAGGTAAAACCACCGCCTGCAGTGCTCGCATCCCATATGGGCACCAGTTCCCGGCAGCTCCATTTCCAATCCAGCTCTCTGTAAGGCCTGGGATAGCAGTAGAAGATGGCCCAAGTCCTTGGGTCCCTGCGCCCGCGTGGGAGACCCGGAAGAAGCTCCTGGCTCCTGGCTTCAGATCAGCACAGCTCTGGCCGTTGCGGCCAATTGGAGAGTGAACCAGCAGACAGAAGACCTCTCTCTCTCTGCCTCTCCTTCTCTCTCTGTGTAACTCTGACTTTCAAACCACATAAAATAAATCTTTAAAAAATAGCAAATACTATGTGTTTCTTGTTTTCTCTTATTTCTTATGCCAAAGTAGTATATTATTTACACTTTAGCGACTTTCAGTTGTGGTAAAATTTTGGCACCTCTAGCATTTTGAAGTATGTGATGGAATAAGTAAAGTACACAGTGCTGTGCAACAAATCAAGAACTTTTTGTCTTGCAGAATGAAAACTCAGTGCCCATTAAAAAACAATTCTCCATTTCCCCCTTCCTCCAGCCCCTGGAAACCACCATTCTCCTGACTGCCTCTGTGAACTTGACCATGTTAGACCATGCCTCATATAAATGGCATCACACAGGTTTCTGTTTCTATGAGTGACTGACTTACATTGCAAGGCTACGTGGGCCTTTGCACCTTGCTTTGTTATCTCCCAATATTTGTTGGTAGCCACTCTGCGTTAGTGTAGTGAGATTCCTCTCATTCTTTTTGTGGCTGTCGAGTAGTCTCTCACATGGTTGTTCAATATTTATTCAATGAGTCCTCTGTGAACAGGCATGTAGATTGTTCTGGATATTTTCCTATGACAAAAATATGTCACAGCAGAGAGCCTTATGCGCATGGAAAGCTGTATTTCTGGGTGCGTTCCTAGAAGTGGGTCGGTTGCGTGCCGGGGTAGAGGCATACGTGGCTTCGTTGACTGCGGCCACTCTACGCTAGGAGGCGAGCTCTCTCACATCCCCTCCAGCAGCCTGCGAGAGTTCCTCTTCCCTTGAAACATCTCCAGTGTGTTGGTAAGCTTTGGGGCTTCGGGAAAGTGATAGGTGAGATAGTGGTGTCCAAGTCCAATTGTATTTGCATTTTCGTTATTAGGAGTCCAACTGAGCATCTTTTGTATAAGGATCATTTGAATATCCTTCGTTGTGAACAACAAAATAGATTTACCCTGGTGGGGGTGGATTTTCATCTCTCTCCATTTTTGAGCAAAGAATCTTGATGAGCATAAAGGAGGTAAATCGTCATTGTTTTATTGTTGCTGTTAGCCAGAATCCAAGTTCCCCTTCCTAAAAGCAACTTGACGTCCCTTTTGGGGAATGTCCCATCGTATGGAAACTGAATGAGCCAAACCCACCCTCTGCTAACCATGGCCTTGGTAGAGGTGAACCCAGGTGGAGCCAGTGGTCTGGCACAGCTACCTGGACTTGGTCTCTGGCGCAGGTGGCTGCAGCACCCAGGGAGGCCAGTGGCCACAAGTAGCGATGTGGGGCGCTCTCCCACGCGCTCTGCCGGCAAGCTGTGCTACGCTTTTGCAGCCGGTGCTCCTGAGACTGGTGGGCTGCTGGTGACTCCAAGTCTGCTCTTTCTGGCTCTGCTTGAGGCTCTGAGTCCCAGCGGCCTTCCCGGTAACAAATAGCTTGCTTCCTTCTTGCAGAGTCAGTTTCTGTTGCTTACTCTCTGTGCTGCTTACATGTAGGTGTCAACGTGACTGGGCTAAGGGATACCCAGAGAGCTGGTAGGACTTTTTTTTCTAGATATGTCTGTGTTTCTGGAAGAGGTTAGCATTTGCATCAGTTGACTGAGCAAAGGGGGTCCTCCCTCCCCTCCATGGGTGGGCATCATCCAATCTGTTGAGCGCCCAGGTAGAAGGGAGTTCAGAGGAAGGGTGAATTTGCTCTCTGCTTGAGTTGGGTCCTCTTGGATCCTCCAACACCGGCCCTCCTGTTTCTCAGTCTTTGGGCATGGATCAGTCAGATCAGCAGTGCTATTGAGATCAAAGCAGAGGAGAGCCCTGAGGATGACTTGGCCTTGAGTCTCACCACCGGCAGAGTGGAAACTCCATTACCACGGTGCAGATGAGCCAGCCAGACTTCGGGCTGCAGTAGAAGAATCAGAACAGAACAAGTGAACGCATGCAAAAATGGCTGGCTGTCACGAAAGCTACGAGAAAGGATCAAATGCGACTGAAGTAGGAATTGGAAGAATTCCTAAGATGGTCTCCATTCTAAAGGAAGAGAAAGAGTTAGTGAAAGAAGAACAGGATGAGGGAGAGGAATCATTTCAGCACATCCCAAGGCCCTGAGGCTGGAATGCATGGGCCATGCTGTGTGGACGGAGGGAAGGGGTCTGGATTTCACACTACCCAGCTGCCCCTGTTTGTCCCCTAGTCCACAAGCATATGCATGTGCTGCCTAAGCTCAGGTTCTGCTATTTTGTTCTTTGGAGTAGAATGTGGAGTCATTTCTTAATTGGTCTCTATTTAGCTTTGTTTAAAAAATCTATAATTTAAAAACCACCAAGGGCTGGGCTGGTAATTCAGCTTCCATGGTCCATTTAATCCTTGGCCTTCGTCTCTGAGCCAGCCCCGCAAGGTGACAGCATGTGCCAGTCATGATGGACATGTTTGTTATCAGAACACCTGCTCCTCCAACGCTGGGCCGGATCCAGTTGCTGAACCCCAGAGCCAGTGCCGGGGCCCCTTGGTTTAGTTTCCGACCAAGGGAGGCCGACAGCAGAGGAGCTGGGCCATAGTGGAGTGAGTGGTGGGCAGCACTGCCTGCCTGACTCCGTTCAGGTCTGGGCTGTGCTGGCTACAAGCCATGCCACTCCCTCGCTCTGCCCCTCCATTGCCTCCCCTGTCAAATGGGGGCCTGAATCTAGGGAGCATGCCTCTTCGGTGTCAGCGGGTCTGTCAATTGGCACACGTACTTACAGGGGGAACTTGGCAATATCTATCAAAATTTAAAGGGTGTATCCTCTTTGATCCAGCAGTTCCACCTCTAAGACTTTTTCTTGTAGATCCATTCACTCAAGTGCACAGAGAAGTAGGCACAAGTAGGCACTGCTTGTGATAGCAAAGGATGAGAAGTAACCTAACTGTTCATCAGTTGGCAATTGGTTACATGAATTATAGTTCATCCACACAAAGGAATGCTATGCAGTCTTTGGAGGAAATGAGATGGATCTCTAGGTAAGGTTAAGGTATGATGCCTAAAATATATTGTTAGGCAAAATGGCAAAATATTGTGTGCATTCGTGTTTTTTGAAAAGGCGATGATGTCATAAGCTTGCACATGCTTTCTGGGGTCCCAGGAAGACACAGGGACCCGGCAGCCCTGGTGGCTCTGGGACACTGAAGTGGGGCGAGGGGCGCCTCCTCTTCCCCAGGAGGCTACTTCAAATAGGTCACAGAAAAGGAAACTGAGAGATAAGGTTACTTTGTGGAAAAACCATCTCGAAATCCCTGCACAGCTTTTTCATAACACTCACTTCCCCGCCAGCTCTCTGAAGACCCCTTGGATGCACAGATTCCAATGTTTCCTCTTGCACCGAACTAAAGTTATCTTCTAATTCCATCTTCCGCAAACTTTTTTTGAAGTATCCTCATTTATATGCTTTCCCCAGGCATGAGTTACAAGGCCAGCGACTCAGTGAATTCTTGCAGGGTCCCCAATGCCTGCCGAACCGCGTAGGGAACCTAAGTGACAGGCGTGGCGCTGACGGGATGACAACAGGGAGCTATGGAGCTGCGGGGGCAGTGCAGCGCTCAAGTGCAGGGAAGTGGACAGCTCTCACTAACCCCTGCCGAATGTGGCCATGGGGGCAAGGGTCAGCGTGGCCAGACTTGACTTTTCCGGAGAAGCCAAAATTCACATTTTAATGCGAACGCTTCCAAAGCTTACTTGTCAATCATGCTTAAAATCGTTATAAACAAAACACTTGGGGTCAGGGTTTGTCCCTGGCATCCAGTGTGTGATTGCTGGGATGGGTGATTTCTAAAAATTCTTTCCGCTGAGAGGATTTTCTACACGGGCTACGTGCAGGTGTTGCATACTTAAGGGTACACCAAAAAGTTCATGGCAAGATGGAAATAAATGATCATGTTATTTTTGATACAAAAACATTTTGAAAGCCGTACAGTTTTCCGTAGCAGGCATTTCCCTCGAGCTTTCTGACTTCAGCCCATGCACAGGGTGTGTTTTCCAGGTTGGGACAGGTAGCACTGCAAAATGGTGGCTGTGGCTAGCGGGGTAAAGGGGTGGCTCCCCACAACCACCATGGTGAAGGGAAAGAGCTCTGGCCTCTGGGCAGAGTGGGATGCTTGGCCTGAGCCCAGCTTCCAGCACTTTGAAAATGGCCGGGCGAGGGTGAGGCACGGCCACAGGAGCGCAAGCCCTAGGCAGCCACCCTTTGCCCCCTGCCGACCTCCGAGAACTGCCAGTCGCATCAGCAAAGTCAGTGTCACCAACATTCGGAACCCAAGTTTACCCCAGCAAAGTCACCTTCCTTCTCTGGGTGCTCAGACGCAAATACTCGTGTTCAGGCACACATGCTCTATTTTCTTTTTTTTCTTTTTTTTTTTTTTAAGATTGATTTATTGGAAAGACAGAATTACAGAGAGACATAGAGCCAGAGAGAGCGAGACAGAGAGAGAAAGAGAGGTCTTCCATTCTGCTGATTCACTCTCCAAATGACTGCAATGGCCAGAGCTGAGCTGTTCCATAGCCAGGAGCCAGGAGCTTCTTCCGGGTCTCCCACATGGGTGCAGGGACCCAAGGACTTGGGCCATCTTCTACTGCTTTCTTAGGCCATAGCAGAGAGCTGGATCGGAAGTGGAGCAGCCAGGACGTGAACCGGGATGCCGGCATTGCAGGCGGCGGCCTTACCCGCTATGCCACAGTGCCAGCCCCAAGCACACATGCTCTGAAGGTACCTAAATGCTGCTTACGAAGAGCTGTGCTTGAGCCCAGAAAGGGATTATTTTCCACCACTGAAATATCTCGATCCAGAAAAAAGCAATGAGTAGGACAAAATAGGCAAACCATGGCAGAACAATCTCTCAAGACATCTGTATCTTTGTTACCAGCATCAATACATTGTCACTGTGTGCATGGATACAACGGGGGACACAGAAGAGCCTTCCAGGGCTGTTGAAGATAGGGGTTGTGCAAGAAAGATGTTTGTTCTTGAATGGGCGATAAATATTGTATTAAGGAACAATTTTTTATTTCCTTCTGTCTAATGGTTAGTAGCTGCCTGTTTCCCCTTGAATGAATCTGTGTCTTAGGCTGCAAATCTCACAAAAATAATCCCGACGAAGCCAGTCTTCCCACATCAGAAGCTGATTCCGGGGACGCTTTGCCAGGCTGGCAGAGGCTGAAGGGCTGCGGCGTGGGAAGGCGATTATCTATTCACACAACGCTCCCCTGAACAATCTGGGAAGAGAAGCCTCAAAGACACACTTGAAAGGTGATTCGGGGTGGGGGGAGGGTGGGAGGCATCAGCACGGAGAGGGAGACCCTTGCAATGTCTCCCCAATTACAGGCAGGCGCAAATCTGAAGAGAGTGAGAGCTCTTTGTATGAAACCCTCAAACGCAAATCAACACAGAGTTTCAAAGCCCCGTGCACTGGCTGATTGAGACGTTTCTGAATTTCAGCACCAGCTTGAGGGGCAAGTGGCACTCGGTTTCACAGCACTAACGAGTACCGATTCACAGCAGGGCACCGCCCAGGCTCTCAGCTCCTGCACCTGCCCCGGCTCTGCCCCTGTCCCCAGCCCTTCTCCAGGGGGATCAGCGCAGGAGCTGTTCCCTGGGGACTGCCAGCCTCCATGTGCCAAGCTCTGGGCCACATCAGGGCAGAATTTGACATTTGGAAACCAAAAGATGCTGCTTTGAGATTTGATCCTAGGAACTCTCTACCTTCAACGTCCAAGTTCTTTCCTCTAAGGAGTCCTCCAGGGGGTGGTGTGTTGGCGCATTGGTGAAGTTGCAGCTTGGGGCACCTGCTTCCCGTACCAGGGCACCTGGGGTGCAGTCTCAGCTCTGCCCGCATTCTGGCTTCCTGCTAATGTGCACTCCAGGACGCACCGGTCCCTGCCACCCACTTGGGAGACCCACATGGAGTTCTGGCCTCCCCGCCAGAACTGGCTGCTGTGGGCATGGATGGGAGATCCATCTCTGTATCTCTCTATTAAAATAAATAGATAATTGAGGGGCGAATCCTCCTAGTCTTCCAATTGTTTAGGGAAAAAGAAGTTGAAATCTGTAAGGCGCTAAGACCTCAACTCCCCTTCCCTTTCCTAGCCCTGCCGGGGTCTCTGCTCCCATATGAACAGCACTGTCAATCATTCCTGGGACACGCCCTCTTGGTGGGCCCTTCTCCCTCTCCAGTCCTGCCCTGGGAACCACCCTTCTGTCTTCACGTGGTGGTGGCTGGGGGCACCGTGCCTGGGACTGTGGCTGAGCACATACCTGTCTCTTCCAGCCCACCGAGCACACCTGAGCCACCCCACTTTCCCTTGCTGTTCTTGGCCCAGCAGAATCGGGTTGGTTCCAGCCTGGGTCCAGTATTGGGCGGGGATCCGAGTCTCCCTGGCCCCCTTTCCTCGCTGTGGTGGTGCTAACAGTCCTCGTCCCTCTCTCGGCGATTTCCTTGGTGGGAACGGTGAGGGGGTCAATTAGAAACAGTGCTTCCGATTTATAAAAGACATTTTGTTATTATAAATATTTACGTGTTCTGATTTTCCTCCAGTACATGCTGCCCTTCAAATGTCCTCATGGAAAGGATGTTGGAAAAAGTGTTTTCCTAATTTTTATAGATGGGAAAACAGGAACCTATAAAAGCAGAGTGACTGACTTAAGGAAGAAGCAAAAATAGGGTCCTGAGAGGGTGTCTGACTTTATAACCGCCTGCCTTTTCATGAGCTGACGGGGGCTCTTTAACCGCCCTTCGGTTTTTATTCTCAGAGAAATAAAAACGTTAATAACAAATTCAACAAGCTCTTGGTGAGTACTTTGCACCAGAAAGAGATTCTAAGACCGAGGCTGGCTCCAGAAACCTTGAGTTTATTAATTCCAGCTCAAGAAACGCAGTCACGGTAAGAGCGTGGGGGTGGGGGGTGGAGGCCACAGACCAGGGTCTGGCCTGTGGGATGCCTGCTCCTCCCTCCCCGCTGCACCGCGAGCCAACCGGGCAACGTTAGGCACGCTGGCGTCCTGCCCTCCATCTCCTTTCCTTATTGTTAAAGAGGGTCTCCCTCCTAAGGGAGCCTTTGGATCTTAATACTTGTAAGTGTTTGGAGCAAAGCCGAGCCCAAGTAAAGGTTCAATGACCTGTTTATTCACTCAACAAATATTTAGGAAGTGCCTGCAGTCACAGAAAGCAATGTTTTAGGCACTTGGCATTCAGCAGTGACCAGAGCAAAGCCCCTGCCGTTACGGGGTTCAGAGCCACGCAGAGAAGTAGGAAAGAAATACACAGATGACCACAAAAGTTTGCACATCGTTTCGGTAGCTTCTTTTGACAACGGTAATTTTATAGGTGGTTATGTCTCTCATTTGGTTTTCCTGAGAATGTGAACATTTACTGGATCAGCGATTTCAGATTTCTAAAGAGTCCCGTTTCCCGTTCACATCTCATTGCCAGTTGGTCACTGGGAAGCAACTGCCCGGATGACAAGAATTTTGTGTTAGTTTAGAACTCAAACCAGTTTGCATTTTCAATACTAGCTGGTTATACGTGCACAGTTTGCTTACATAAGGGGTTGCACACTCCAGTGCTTGCCGGGGTAAGGTGGCAACCAATGAGGCAGCTTCCGCTGGGACAGGAACTGGGAGATACTGCCAGCCACAGAGGTAGGTGGATTCACGATGGCCAGATTTTTGGTATGTTTATGATACAAGGAGTTACCTAGAAGTTATGTATGAATCTCCCTGTTTTTGTTCAGTGGCCAAAAAAATCATCTTTGAAAGTGAAGCTGTTACAGGAGCAAACGCTCAGCCCCGTGGTTAAGACGCCAGTTAAGAAACCTATGTCCCACGCAGGAGTAGCTGCACTCAGTACCTGGCTCTGGTTCCTGACCCCAGCTTCCTGCTGCTGTGCACCCCGGGGGGCAGCAGCAATGGCTCCAGTCATCGGGTTCCTGCCACCCACAGGGGAGACCTGGAGTGAGTTCCTGACTCCGGGCTCCCGCCCAGCCTGGTCCCCGCTGGAGTGCCCCAGTGAAAGAGAGCGCTCTCCCTGTGTGTCTTTCTGCCTCCTAAATTTAAAAATATTTTAAAAAATGTTTAAAAACATGAAACTGATGAACTGTGCCAGGTGTGGATGAAACAAAATTCTCCCATAGGCCAAGGTTAACCCGCAAACAGCCTGTTTGCAAAAATCCTCTGTTTCTTTCTCTGTGTGTCATTTTCAACTTTGCCCTAAACTGCCCTACCTTACAATGTTCCTGCCTTGTCTGTGTCTTCCCAGCATCGTCCGTGGCAGTCATCCTATGGACAGATTTTTGGCACTGAACCATTGCATCATGGGAGAATCCTCTCAGGGCAGCCCTCCTTTGCTTTCGGGTGGGCCTCCCAGTCCATCTGAGAGTGAGAAAAATAACCCGCTCTGGTGTGCCCAACTTTAATAATCACTGGCTCTTTGTACTTCCCATCCTTCTGGTGCTGTTTGTTTTCTTTGCATATTAATATCTCCCTGAGCAGAACGCCTAAATCCGAGAAGGGAGCGCGTGTGGGTAGTGGAAGGAACATACAGCCACATTCAGAGTCCAGCCGGCAGCACACAGATGAAACCAGAACCCCACAGGCCTCCTCTGCTTACCCCAGACAGCCAGGAGACTTTGGCTCTTTGTTTTCCAAAGATTACAGGATTAGAGTAACTGGTCACCCTGTCAGCCGCATGGCTCAGCTGGGCTGGATTCTGCAACCAGTGCTGAGTGACCAGCGGAGCGTCTGGGGCTGGGCCGGTTCGAGTGTGAGCAGCTCTTTATTCCTGAATCCTCGGAGCCAGCCGAGGCAGCCTGGACTCCTCGTGAGCCTTTCAGGGCTTTGGACTCTGGCCCTCCCTTAATGGGATTCGGAGGTGATGAGTTTGCATTTTCAGTTCCCAGATTCCTGAGCGGGCCCCGTCTTGAGCACGTGGCTCTGAAAGTTGGATGTGAGTCTGAACCCCCAGGATGGCTTTAAATCACGGGTTTCTGGCTCCACCTCCAGATTTTCAGAACCTTTAGGATAGGCTCCACGAATGTGCCTTTCTAGAAAGTTCCCAGGTGGTGCTGATGCTGCTGGTCGGGGGCCACACTTGGAGGACCACTGGTCTGAGGAAGTGGTGAGCAAGTGCCCAAGATCGGGAGCTACTTGCCTTTAAAGTGTCCGTTGCTTTTACTGGGATTAGAGTCTGCTGCCCCTGGTGGGAATCAAACCAGGACCACCTGGGCGCCATCCCTGACCCCGCTTGGCCAGCTCTGTGGCCTTGGGCAAGACACTTGCCTTCTCTGAACCACAGCTTTCCTATGTGCACACTGCAAATAGTAATCCCAGCTCCCCCGCCTCCGGGGGTGGGGCACTGCAAGGTCGTGGGTGTGCGTGGGCCTTGCATGCCTTGAGACCGCACGATTGCTCTTCGTGAAGAGTTCGTATCTTTAGAGAGAAAACATCATGGCTTCCTGAGTCTCCAAGAATTCTTCCATCCTGAGACACGGGTTTACTTACTGCAGTGGGCAAAACCCTCAATATAATACCAAGATATGGAGGTTTGCCGTGGATGGCTTTACTGCTCATGTGGGTACCAGGATCACATTTAAGAACTAATCGTTGATTTCAAAGAAATAATGGGTTATCAGGGAAGAGTGTAACTAGGCCAAGGCAGTCAGTGGAGGCTAAGGTCATCCAGCCTCCAATGGCCGGAAGCTTCCTTGTTGAACACAGTCTCAAGGCTTCCTTCCTACCACCGCGGATGGAAACTCTCCTGTAGTTGCCTCTTGATTTCTTTCCTGATTACAATCAAATCTCTTTCCTGTGCGGGCCCCACCCAGAGCCACGCGGGGCCACACGAGGAGAACGTTTTCCTTTGCTCAGCTTCTCTGCAATATCAAAGCCAGAGGCTGAGCTGGCGCAAGTGCACTTGGCAATCCGACGAGTGCTGCCAGCGATGACGCTTGAAACGAAGATGGCAGCGCGGGGCTATGGGATCAGCTGCATGTCCCACCTCTCTCGCTCCCCATCAAAATCCCAGCTTCTTCCAAGGGATTGCGATGCAATTTTAATCTTTCATCCTATCCGTGCCTTAACTACCCACTCGGTGTCAGGTACAGTGTGTCCAATAGGAGCCACTGCTGAAAAACTCAATTGCTAGACTGATTATGACATAGGTTTAATATCATCCCTCAACTGTCACCTGTGGACCCAGTGATTTAATTAAAGCCCAGGGAAAAAGAACGGGGAAGTTGATCCCCGCTTAGTGAACTCCTGACACCAAGAGCCCCACATCTATAGTGTGGGCCACATCTCAGAGCAAGGGCGAGAGAGGTGTGCTGCACATTCCAGGGAGCCCAGCGCCGCCCAGGGGTCTGCACAGCCGCTGAGCTGCGAAATCCAGCGAGAAGGAGGTTTAGAGAGCACCAAGTCTGAAGTCCCTTAGTGTACAAATGGGGAAACTGAGGCCTGCTAATCAGAAAGGATGTGTCCAAATTCACCTGCGTTTTAGGAAAAGAATCAGTCTAAAGTGAAGAGGAACTCCAAGCCATCCAGAGAAGCCGCCCAGTGGGCAGGCGCAGCAGGTACCGGAGTCCCCTTTGCTATAGGAACACCTGCTATGCTGTGTTGTTGGGGTTCCGGGGGGCTTCTCACTGCTGCTTCTGAGCCCTCAGAGCACACTGGAAAATCTGCGTTAAATCTGCCTTCCTGTGGCTTTTCCTCCTTCTGTCCTTGGGGGGTCACACAGATGAACCCCAGCCCTTCCTTCCCTGGTCATTCCTGTGGGTTTGGGAGGTTATCTCTCGCTTTTTCGACACCTTTTTTCCTTGCCTCGGGTGAGCACCTCCCGCGTGTCCCGTGGTTCAGCATCCAGGTCTCTCCCTACCCAGTCTCTCTGCTCACATCCGTCCACTCCCTTCTGAGAAATGTGCTGCCCGAACTGAGCGCAGCCTTCCTGTAGTCTGACGAACAATTCAAGTCCTTTGTTCTAAAGCCTTTGTGTTTATCAGCTCATCCCAATGACAGCTTACCAGAACAAGTCATTTGTGATTCTTTTGGCTGTAAGAGACAGAAATTCAATTCTAACCAGTTTAAGTAAAAGTGGGAATCTAATAGGTCACAGAGCCACCAAGTCAGAGGTGGAACTTCAGGCATGGCTGGATCCAGCTGCTCACTAGCTTAGGTCTAAGGCACATGTCTATATGCATATTTGTTCAGCTGTCCAGGGCATCAGCACCATTCCCAGTCAAGATAAAATCCAGCCGTGTCCAACTTAAACCTTCAAAGTTCTAAGTACATGGTAAGAAAAGAGACAGAGCCTCTGATAATTTTCTGGGACTGCTTTAATGAAGTACTACAAACTACGTGGCCTAAACAACAGGAGGTGACTGGCTCACAATGCTGGAGGTGAGTGGCTGAGGCTGAGGTGCCAGCAGGGTTGGGTCCTTCCCAGGCTGAGAGGAGGAGCCTGGGCCGCCCTTCTCCCCTGGCTTCTGCTGGTGGCGGCACGTCTTGGGTGCTGCTCGGTGGAGGCTGTGGGCCCCCACCTCTGCCTCTGTCTCCGTGTGCCGTTCTCTCTTTGCGCGTCCGCCAGTGCCTACCCATCCTCCCTGCTTTGATGCGTACCCTCCGTCATCGTCAATGACCTTACGTACGTCCAAGTAAGTGCTTGAACAGAGGTAACAGGAGCTAGCGTGTTGAGGGGGGGGCGATGCAGCGCCATCTTTAGAACCAACACAAACTGCCTGGCTGCGTAGCCTGGGCTCTAATGGACCGCACACCTGCTCCGGAACCCAACACTGACTGCGGTGCTGGTTTCTCCCTGGCACCCATGGTGGAATCAACACCACTCAAAACACAGGCTGGGGAGGAGGGGAGAGTCACCCGAGGGAAAAAAGAGGTGTCATTAGGACAGGATGCCCCAGATGCACAGAGCCCCCACAAACCTGCCAAAGAAACCCGAACAGGACCCAGGGCGCGAGCTAACGCGGTGGAAGGGGAATCTTCCTTCTGGGACGCCCGGAACTCGATCGCTGTCAGGCAGAACCCTTAGCTTGTCTGTCGTCAGGAATCAAAAAAGAAAGTTGAGCTGCCGAACTGTTCTTGTGGTTCTTACAAGGCATCGCGAAGCCGCTTCGGCTCCTGGTCGCTCTGTGTTTTGCATTCATTTCTTTTCATATTGGAAGATTAAAACAATAGCTTCTGGTTATCATCCCACCTATTATTGATTAAAATCCTAGCCCCAAGACCTTCCATCTCACTTTGCAGCGTGGCGTGATTTGCTTTGCTTTTTTGCTCCCTGTAACACATGATTAATGCTGGTCTCCGGAGTGCCGGTGAGATGAAGCCAGGTGTCAGGTACGATTTGTCAGCTTGGAAGTATAGATTATTTTATGTTTCTCGAACTTTGTGGCCAAGGGAACACAGCTCTTGATTGTTAAATCCATCCACACTTTCCCCTGGGCTATGAAATGCCAGAAACATTAAATAGCCCACTTAATACATAACCTCATTCTGTATGCTTGACTATTTTGTTTTTAATTTTTCTTCCCTTTCCCGGCTGCTCACATGAAATGGGATCAAAGAAAAAAATTATCCTCACTGGATTTTGTTAAAATATTAATAGGTTAGGGTTGACTGGCTAAATTGAATATCTTTGCTGATCTCACTTGCATGTTTAACTTGTGCTTAGGAAAATATGTTTCCTAGGTGATAACCTTTTATGTACCAGTCTGACTTCATTGAAATGCATAGAGATAAAAATATGTCACGCTCAGCGGCTATGCTATTCTTGTGTGGCACCGTGATTATTCAGATGGTAATTGACCCCCACCTGTAGACAGCTCCGATGCTGTAGTCAATCATTTCATTTGATGTTAAAATATGTGAAAGTACAATTATATAATTTACATTACAAATCATGCTGAATGCCAGGGGTCTCTGAACCGCAGACAAATGCAAAGGAATCCAGGGTTGCGGGAGCGAACTCTGGCCAATAAATGAAGTGAATTACACCGGGCGAGGGGTTCAACTTTTCTTATTTATGTCCACACAAGAGCTTTTGTGCATGCGTAATTGGGAGAGCGTCTCTGGCTTCTCTCTCTACCAGCAATGGCAGCTCCCAGGGCAAAGAATTGCTCCTCCTTCAGCTGCCTTTAGGTGAAGACGTGAGGCTTGTCCAGGCCTGATAGGGAACGCTCAACCTGTTCATGGCACAAGGACTGCGTCGGATCTGGAGGGTTATGGGGGCTGCTGGATGCCCAGCCCTACCCAGGCGTGAGTGGCTGCCTGGTGGAGTGGAATGTGAGTTCCACACTCCACATCTCGGCCCCCAGACTTGACACTTGGGCCAATGTGACTAGGAGTGGGGGCTATTACTCACGTCCAGCCCCGAGTTAAACATTGTATGGACATTGCGCAGTTAACCCTCACAGTATCCATACAAGGGGAGTCTGCTATCACTCATTGCCTTTCAGAAAAGAGAGTGAGCACAGGGTAGGTACGGGGCCTGCCCAAGGCCATTCAACGAGAAGGTGGAAGCGTGGGGGCTGGACCCTCCGTCCGTACGGTGGCAGACTCTGGGCTGGAGGCCACGCTGCTCTTTTGGATCAGATCTCGGGCACCTGCAGTGACCACGCAGAGAGAGTCCAAGACATCATCTCTGATTCCATGGGGCTTCCAGGAGAGCAGGTGTGTCGAGCGGCTGTGGGGACCCCTAGCGAGGGGGGCCCAATGGGGAATTCAGGATCCATAGGGCCCCCGTGGAGACAGGGCTAACCTTAGTTCAGCTCCAGGGCCTGCTGACGAGTGGCCTTGCAGGCCAAAGGGAAAAGACATGATTATGTCATCTGTGAGTGTATAACACTCCCTGCACTAGAGCCATTCAAGCCCACACACTTGCTCTTTCCTGGGCCACAGTCCACAGTAGCTGGGCTGGGCGGTCCACGGGGCCTCTGACTTCCAGCATGAGTGACCTATTGGTCCAAGCACATGAAAGAGAAGGAACCATTCCTCCAAAAATGATTTGGGCGCCACTGGCTGAGTTTGTTTCTGTGGACACCTGATCCTTGGAATGTACTGGGAACCCTGCCCCACTGGCTAAGAAGGGCCACGATGCTGCCTGGGCCCTGGCGCTGGCACAAGCTGGCCCTGGGCAGCAGCCACTGGCTGTCGCTGTGCAGAGTGCATTGCGAGCCCTGTCACCTGCCGCAGGTGCAGGTGCCAGTCGTAACCCATCCCATCTCCCTATCTTCATAACCACTTAGCAAAAGCATCCAGAGCACAGTCTGTAGATGAACACCTGGGTTCAGATCCCTATCCTGTGGTCTGCTGGCTGTGAGGTCTTGCACAGGTTACCCTCTGGGGACTCCAGTTTCCTTGTTTGTAAGCAAAGTGAACAACAGTACCTGCCTTCTAGGGTTGCATAAGTATTAACGATAGTAACGACCCAGAGCACAAAAACAGTGCCTGATCCATGGCAAGATGATATGTCACTGTTGAAACATATTTCACTTTTTTAAAACAAGGATTATCTTTTTTTTTAGCTGATTGTACGCACAAGGTAAATTCCTGTGTAAGAAACCCTCAAATAGGTGCTGGCACTGTGGCGTCCAGGTAAAGCCACTGCTGGTTGTGCCGGCCTCTCATATGGGCACCAGTACTAGTCCCGGCTGCTCTACTTCTAATCCAGCTCCCTGCTGGTGCACTTGGGAAAACAATGAAACATGAAGATGGCCCTAGGGCTTGGGCCCCTGCACTCATGTGGGAGACCTGGAAGAAGCTCCTGGCTCCTGGCTTCAGCCTGGTCCAGTCCCAGCTGTTGTGACCACCTGGGGAGTGAACCAGCAGATGGAAGATCTCTCTCTGTCTCTCTCTCTCTCTGTAACTCTTCCTTTTAAATACATAAATAAATCTTAGAAGAAGAAGAGGAAGAAAACTTAAAGTAAAAGCATAACTACTAACTTCTGTTTTTCATTCCAATCACAGACCCCCAGGGGACTGGCCACTGCACTCCAGGAGCCCTTGTAAAAGTCAAGTTCAAACCCCTCGGCCTGGCCTTCAAGGCCCCGCACAATTTGTCCCCTGTTCACCTTTGCAGAGTTGTTGTCTGCCAACCGCTTACCAGGAACCCTATGCTCTGTGGATTTAGGTACTTCCAAAAAAACAAAAACCAAAAACCAAAGAAGCTGCTTCATTATTTTATCAGGAATCCCTGCAGCTGGTGGATAAGCACCCACAGCCACGCCTGTGCGTCCCAGATGCGTCTGGCCTTCTTAACTGTGTAACATCAGTTGCTCACCTTTCCATGCAGCCGTCTCATCTGTACAATGGGAATAATCATAGACTGTGCCTCATTAGAGCAATTAGGAGCATTAAACGCCTTAATTCATGAGAGTCCTTGGCGCAGGGCTCAGCCCAAAGCACTGCTGCTTAAACGTGAAGTAAGGGAGGCATTCCTACCAAGGTTGCATGTATGTGGCTTCGTGCCCAGGAGGCAGGACGACCGTGCTAGGGGCTCCCAGACGCACTCTTCCCCACTGGAGCCTGCTCAGCCGGGACCTGGGGCTACTGTGGAAAGGCGAGCTGATGGGAGGGAGCGGCCGTTCCTCCGCTCAGTCGGAAATCCCGGTGCCCGCTCGCTCCGTGAATGAGCCAGACATTCTGCCCAGGGAAGATTTCCCAGGCATTTTCTGAGACTCGTTTTGAAAGGGAATTGAGACATTATCTGTAATTAAAGTGGCAATGTGCCCTCCTGAGTTTCCCATCCCTGGGTGCTTAAACGGTGGCCCCTCCCCAGCTTTCCTTCTTCCTGTTAATTTCAAGCCCATCAGAGGGCCAGTTTACTAAATTGGTTTTAATGGAAATTTAGCCAACATGAATAATAATCAAATGTAAAATTATTCCTTAGCTAATGAGCAGCCAGCGGCTTTGGGGTTAATGGCTTCCTTCCGGTGTCAGCTTATTTAGATTGAAATAGAATTGTAACAGGACTCCAGACTCTCCCTGTTCATCACCTATCTCTGCTGTAGCCTTTATCATACATTAGTCAGTGTTTAGTCATTGCTCCTACTTCGGATCCATTCATGAATTAATTAATTACTCAGTTAAACTTGAGTGGGTTTATTTTTTTCTTTAAAAAGCAGACAACATCTTTTGTCACCTTGTTATCGACGGGGCTGTGCTGGGAGCTAGTGATGGTGATACTTGATGCTAACATCGTGTCAGTTACTGGGATAGATCAAGGTGCTAGTGGCCGGTATCCTGGGGCGTGGATGGCCATCCTGTCCTTGCTTCCTCCTCCTGTGGGGGGAGAGAGAGAGAGAGGGCGAGCGTTCTCCTGCTTTTCTCACTAAAGGCCTTTGATCCCATTCTCCAGGCTCCACCCTCCTGACATCAAGGCCTCCCCAAGTCCCCACTTCTTAATACCATCACGGCTGGCCGCTCAGGGGCTGGAATTCCATCCTATGATTTGGGGTGGGGCAAGCGTTCATTCCATAGCACGTAGAAATCTCGTCTTGGCTGGTCTTTATGCCAACTGGCCATCTTGACCAGCCATGAATCAAAGGGGCTGTCACATCAACCCTGGCTGCTGATGGACTCTGGCTAAGTCCCCAGATGCCCTCAGCTGCCTGCAGACAGAGCACGAGGAGGCAGCAGCGCGCCTGTCCGCCTTCAGACGCTCATCTTCCTCCCGGGGACTCAGTGTCCTTGCGTGGCAGGGTGGGCAGTTTGATCCTGAAGACTGAACTCTCAAACGCGTGTGTGTGTGTGTGTGTGTGCCCAGGGAGTTACTTCAGGGATATTGGTGGATTGCTGGGGACTGGGGCAAGGGAACTGTCCATCCAAGTAGCTCTTCTCTCTTTCACACATAGGTTCTTCTGGTGAGTTTTTGTTTGGGAAAATAAAAGTAGTAGGAGGAGATTTTATATTTGGTTTTCAAAGAAGTTCAACCTATGGACCAGATTCAAGGTTCCCAAACTTGAGTACCTCAAATCACTCAGTCAGTCAATGGTTTCTTGGATGTAACCCCAAAAGCACAAGAAATAAAAGAAAAAGTGAAGAAACTGGACTCGATCAAAATTGTAAACCTCTGTGCCACAAAGGACATAATCAACAGAGCAATAAGGCAGCCCACGGAATGGAAGGAAATATTTACAAATCACGTATGTGATAAGGAACTCCTATCCAGAGCATACAAGGGGACTTCTAATGCTCATAGAAAATGGAATTAAAGGATAAGTTTTTTGGGTACAAAAAGTTTTGAAATTCACATATAGCTTTTTAATAATACACATTTTCCACAAGCTTTTCGAAGATCCCCTTCATGTAAAGAACTCCTGCAATTCAATAACAAAAAAGGAAACAAAATCCAATTAAAAAGTGGCCGAGGGAACTGAATAGATAGTTTTCTAAGAAGGATCTACCAAAGGCCAATACACACATGAAAAAGTGCTCAGCAGTCCTAATCATGAGAGAAACGCAAATCTGAGCCACACGAGGTGCTACTTCACACTCATTAGGACGGTTACGTAAAATAACAGCGGCAGCGACAGCAAGCCACGCGTGGGTGCAAACGCGGAGGGACTGCACAGCTATAGTCACTGTTGGTGGCAATGAAAAATGGAACAGTTGTTATGGAACAACAGGGGGTGTTTCCTTCAAAGGTTAAAAAGAGAATCACCGTAAGATCCAGCCATTTAACACCTGAGTAGACATCGTGTTCATGGCAGCGTATCACAATGGACACAACCCAAGAGCCCCTCAACAAACTTTGACAACCCAAATGCGCTATATAGACACAGTGAAATAGTATTCAGTCTTAAGAAGGAAGGGACATCTAACAGACGCTGCTGCGTGGATGAACCTTGAGGCCATGACCTTAGTGAAACAAGCTGCTTACGAAAGAGCGTGTGTGGTGTGATCCCCCTAATGTGAGATACACGAGGTCCCTAGGTCAGTCAAGCCCATGGAGACGGGGGCAGCAGAAACGGCAATCGTGGTTGAAAAGATCCGGTGTCTCCATTCTTCAAGAGTTCCCCGTGAGGGAGAGATGGCGGCCATGACCTCACAGCCATCTGAATGCATGGAATGCCGCCATACCTTAAAAATGGGTCGCATGCTAAATTTTATGCTACGTGCATTTTACCATAATGACAAAATTTTAAAGCATCACTCCAGGAGATTTTTTTTAAAAAGATTTATTTATTTGAAAGTCAGAGTTACATACACACACACACACACACACACACACACACACAGAGAGGTCTTCCATCCACTGGTTCACTCCCTAATTGGCCGCGACGGCAAGAGCTGTGCCGATCTGAAGCCAGGAGCCAGGAGCTTCTTCCAGGTCTCCCGCGTGGGTGAAGGGGCCCAAGGACCTGGGCCATCGTCTACTGTTTTCCCAGGCCATAGCAAAGAGTTGGATCGGAAGTGGAGCAGCCGGGTCTCGAACCAGCACCCATATAGGATGCCGGCACTTCAGGCCAGGGCATTAACCAGCTGCACCACAGCGCCGACCCTGAGGTTGAAGATTTTTAAGAAGTTTCCAAGTGGGGCAGGTTTATGATGTAAAGTGGGCTAAGCCTCTGCCTACAGCACTGACATCCCATATGGACGCTGGTTCATGTCCTGGCAGCTCCTCTTCCAATCCAGCTCTCTGCCATGGCTTGGAAAGCAGTAGAAGATGGCCCAAGTGCTTGGGCCCCTGCACCCACGTGAGACCCAAAAGAAGCTCCTGGATCCTGGCTTCAAATCTGCACAGCCCTGGCTGTTGCCACCATTTGGGGAATGAACCAGCGGAGGGGAGACCTTTCCCTCTGTCTCTCCCTCTCTCTGTAATTCTGCCTCTCAAATAAATAAATAAAATCTTAAAAAGAAGAAGAAGAAGAAGATTCCATGTGATTCTGATGGTCACCACTGATTTCTTCAAGCTGTAATTCTCTCTGATCCTAGAATTGTGTGTGTGTGTGTGTGTGTGTGTGTGTGTGTGTTACCTCTGACCAGATGGTGCCTGGAGCAAAGTTTGCATCCTGGAGCTACTGAATCCGTCATCTCAGTCGCTTATTTTCTCCAGTTTCCTGCATCCGCCTGGCAAGCCTACACCCAGCTATATGCTCCAAAGTAAAAAGTCTTCCCCCATTTATACGTGTCTGCCCACAAAACACCTGTGGGTAAGAGGCAGCAATTGCGGTATTTGTAAAACCAGGGACAGGAGACCAAACCGAAGAAGTAACAGCCAACGTTTCAAAAGCAACAGAGCCACCATGTCTGGCAGGGCCAGCGCCGGCACAGGCTCCCCGTCCCTGCAGAGCCAGGCTCCTGGGGCCCAGACACCCTGCCCAGGCCCTTCTGATAAAGCAGAACAGGCCGAAGTCAGGAGCTGCCCTCGGCCCGCTGCCAAGTGCAGCCCCCAGGGCCCTTGGCATCCAGTTCCATCAACCACTTTCCCCTTGCTGGGGCAGCTGAGACCCTGAGGGGTGGCATCAGCACCAATGGCACAGAGGGGACTTCAGCCTTGACCTTCTGGCTGTCCCTCATGGGGGCTCTCTGTCCCCCTGTCCTCAGCTGACTTTCTATCCAACCCTTGCTCTAACTCACCTTTTGGGGACCAGTGCTGTGGCCCAGTAGGCTAAGCCTCTGCCTGTGGCACCAGTTCAGGTCTTGACCGCTCATGTTCTGATCCAGCTCTCTGCTATGGCCTGGGATAGCAGTAGAAGATGGCCCAAGTCCTTGGGCCCCTGCACCCACGTGGGAGACCCGGAGGAGTCCTGGCTTCAGATCAGCTGAGCTCCAGCTGTTGTGGCCTTTTGGGAGTGAACCAGCCAATGGAAGATCGATTTATATCTCTCTCTCTCTCTCTCTCTCTCTCTCTCTCTCCCCCTCTCTCTGTAACTCTGCGTCTCAAATACATAAATTCTTAAAAAAAAAAAAAAAACACCTCACCTTTCCTCAGTCCCTCTATTTACCCAGTTGCTCATTCTGAGCTGCACTGAAGGCAGATTGAGAGAGGTTTCTCACACAGGGGGTGGGGGATTTTCTCCATTTTCTCAAGTGGCCCTACCTAGGCAGCACCTACCTTCTCCCACAATGCTCTGCTTCACAATAGGCCTGCCCAGAGCTGCCCTGGGTTTGTGTTCAGCACACTTCCCAGGGAGCGGGGAGCATCTAGTGCGCTTTCTCAGGGACGGAGGGCCTGGGGCCGAGTCAGTAGGTTCCACTGGCTCTGTTTCACACGCCCAAGTGACTTTTGGACTTGTCCGGCTAAGTCACCATTTCCTCCCTCTCCTTCCTCCGTGTAACCAGCAGACGAGAGCATTGACTCTCAAAGATAAGGAATGGTAGTTCCAAGTGTGTAAAAATAGTTCTCGAACCCACGTACCTTTTTAAAAATAATTTATCCTTCTCTTTCAAAGCTCCCGGGCAGACCATAAAAGGAGGAGCACTCCTTTGTCATTCGCGACCTTGACAGTTGAACAGTTCTTTCTCTGGTCTCACCTTCAGGGTAAGCACTGTCATTTTCCTCTGGCAACAACTTCACAGTCACCCCACCCAAGAGACCTCTATCAAAACATCCCCGTGCCAGTTCACAGAGCGGAGCAACAATGCGCCTGGGAGCAATCCCTCCTAAAATTATAAAACAAACACATCAGCATCTAAAAATACCGGCCGTGATGAGTCTTCTATTTTTGAGCCATTGTTGTAGAGGCTGAGCTTCCCCGGGTCTCAGGGTGCTGAAGCTTTGCCGAAATTAGACTGTGGATATGAAAAGCAATTAATGTTCCCCTCTTTATTTTTATTTATTTCGGTTTCACAATGCAATTACTTGAGAGGCCTTCGGAAGCATTCTTGAGCATCGTTTTCAATCAGCAGAATGAAAACGTTGCCTTTTGTGATTTGGCAAATAAACGAGGTGGAGAAATTACTCCCTTCTACGGCGCTACGTACTATTCATTCAGGGCTAATTGCTGTGGTCTCTAAATGAAATACGGCAGAGCGTCCCACCGCCGTGCCAGTTTGTTTAAAATCCGCAAAGCTTCATTATTAATGCTATTTAATTACGAGAATGTCAGCCATGGAAAATTCCAAACCCATGCTTTCCCTTCATCATTAGTAACAGGGCAAAAATGAAACACTTTGGACAATGAAGGGTTCATATTTCAAGCTTATACAGTAGCTGCTAAAAGGCTATACTCAGAAAATCAATTTTATTAAAGTCCTTGGAGCACTAAAGGGACTTGCATGCAACTAAGCAATTTTAAAAACATGTCCATGAGCCGCGACTTTTTGATCCATGTTTTTAGTGGGGTTATTTTTGAGTATTTTCAATACTGTCTCCTTACAGTGGGGTCAGAAGTGATTTGGGGAGGGAGCGAGCAGGGCGAAGGGAGCATGTCCTCGTGATTTCTTCCCGCCTCTGTTTCCATCAGACGTGGGGATCTCTGGAACAGGCAATCCAGGGAACAGGCCAGCGGCAACCTGGAGGATTCCCGCAAGCCGGAGTCGGGGAGGGGGAGGCAGCAGAGGGAGGAGGACAGGGTCTTCCCTCTTTCATTTCAGTGGTTTTTTTTTTTTAAACTGTTTTCTTAGTTTCAGTTGGAAAGGAAGAGCTGGAGAATAATAGCTGAGCGTGGCTCTAAGCCACAGACTCCCAGCCTCGGCTCAGATGCACGCACTGAAACCTCCCCTGCCCCCACCCACCCTTCCAGAGCCGTGCTGTGGCCAGAGCCCTCACTTGGCAATTCATTTACGGCCTTACTACAATTATTTGCCCTGCGTGCTGTTGCCTTTGAACTTGTCTGTAGGTGATTCATGTGTCTTGTCTCCTTCAAAAGGTCTCGAGTGATTTGAAGGCAGAGACCTGGGATCCGTCTCTTGGAACCATGAACCCAGCCCACTCTTTATCTGAACTCTCACTTTCATCTTCCACGATCATGCGATTGGTTGCCTAACTCCGTCTCCTTTTCCCAACCTTTTTGTTAGCTATCTGGTAGGATGTGGCTTATGTCTCTGGACTGTCCAGAATGATACTTGGCACACACCAGGTGCTCAACACATGTTGGTTGAATCTACTAATGTATTAATCAGCTTTGGGTCCAGCAGCAGTTGCCCTATCGCCGGGCCCAGTGCTTTTGTTTCAGTATTTGAATATCAAAATGTAAGAATTCTATGAATAATATGTGATGCATCATTGTATTTAGTTGTTTTCTTTTAAAAAAGATTTATGTATTTCTTTGAGAGGCAGAGGTAGAGGTAGAGGTAGAGGTAGAGAGAGAGAGAGAGAGAATCTTCCACCACTGGTTCACTCCACAAGTGGATGCAATGGCTGCAGCTGTGCTGATCCGAAGCCAGGAGCCGGGAGCTTCCTCCGGGTCTCCCATGTGGGTGCAGGGCCCCAAGCACTTGGGCCATCCTCCACTGCTTTCCCAGATCATAGCAGAGAGCTGGATGAGAAGTGGAGCAGCCAGGACTTGAACTGGCACCCATATGGGATGCCAGCACCCCAGGTACCAGCTTTACCTGTTATGCCACAACACAGGCCCCTAATTGTTTTCAGCATTTTAAGAACACTTAACATTTTCAAATCACTATTTTTGGACTAACTGGAAGACAGTGCAGGCACCTAAGTTAGTCAGCCTTCGTCTACCTCCTGGTGCTGCCTGTTTCAAGTTGTGTGTTCCCAAGGAGCAGATTAACCACGTGCTAAGAACTTCTACACCTGGTTTAGAATAATGGTAAAGAACCTGTTTTTTTTGTTTGTTTGTTTGTTTTTTTGTTTGTTTTGTTTTTTTTTTTTAAGGCACACAGACCTGGTTTGAACAGGGATTTTGTCCTGTACCTGGGTGACTTTGGGATCCTTATCTAACCCTTCCAGGCCCCAGTTTCTTTATGGGTAGAAAGAGGACACAGACTTGTTCCAAGGGTTAAATGAGATGATCTAGGTGAACAGCCAGTGTAGGAGGGGACGCTGTTGGCGACAAGAGCAAACATGTTTGTTTGGTGGAAAGCAGTATGGGGGTTTCCATGTAGTAGAGGCTCAGTGTAAAAGGGACTGGAGAAGCCAGGATATTTTAATCTGGCCCCATCTCTCCGTGGCCTGGTGTAGCATCTTCCGCATCTCAGTTTTACCATCTCTGAAATGGAGACAATTATATTTGCCCTGTCTGCATGCCAGTAGTGTTGTGAGAACATAAAATAACAGATCTAAGGGGAACGTCCCAGGAACAAGACCCAGTTATCCGGCTCCTATCTGAAAGAAGCTTTTGTTGAGGGCTCGACAATGGCTCTGAACCTGCCACTGTTGAGGACTCATAGGATCCAGCCCCTGTGTCCCAGGTAAGGGCATGCTGCCCAGCAACGTAACAGCCAATAGTACGCCAGCGTCTCCAGAGCGCTGCAGAGCTGCGGCTGTTCCCAGCACTTAACAGGCTGGAGCTCCACGATGAGACAGTAGGACAGGTAAGATGTCCCTCCTCATTTACATACGAGGAAACTGACGCTCAGAGAGGGAAAGTGACTGGTTCCACCTCACACGGGGAGCGGCAGAGCTGGGACTCAAAACCAGGCAGTCCGGCTGTTCACTCCTCTTTGTTCCTGGATGGGCTGTTTCCTGTTTCTGGCTCTCTGGTTTCCCTTTCTTCTGATCCTCCTTGGATCCGAGAAAGCCTTCAGGATGAAGAGGAAGTGCAGCAAGTAGAAGTCAGCAGTGAGGACAGGGGAAGCCAATGGGAGCAGGACTCTGTTAGAATAGAAGCACAAACACATGTGAAGTTGTCAAACCACGAATGCATTCATGCACAGCTGCCTTCTTTGTGTGGGTGGTCACAAAGATTCTCCCGAGTTCAAGTTCACATTTAAAAAAAAAAAAAAACAACTTCCTATTATCTGGATTCTTTCTTTCTTTCGCAGTTTTACATGTATATCTTTAATTGGATTAAGGTTTTCTTGGGCATGGAGAGCAACGTGGCCCTCTAGCATTGTATGTTCTAAGTAGTGACTCTACTTCCTCCCCATAGTTTCATTACATTACTAATTTTCTGATTCACTGGAAGTTTCTCCGTTATCAAATGAATAAACCAATTTGAGTTGGTTTCTGTACTTTTATTTTTAATCTGTTTCGAATCACAGTTGCTGTTGCATGTTAGTTAAAATAAATCAATACCCAACGGCAGCACATTAAGAACATTCCAAACTGAGCACTCTGGACATGAGGTCAAAGACAGCACAGCCCTGTGATGGTTAGGACTTTGCGTGTCCAGGCAGCCTGCCATCAAAGCACGCAGTCAGCGGGGCATCAAGGCTCCGATTGCAAACATGGTGCTTGCCAAACAGTCATCTGATTCATTCTCCAAATAGTTGGTGGGAAATCTTGACAACCATCACTGGAACATTTGTGAACGACCAGGACAAGCAAGCTTTCCAAGGAATGGCTCCATTTTTCTTAGAGCTCTTCCAAGGTGCCGAGAGATGCTTCTTCATGCTCACCAACGTCAGCCCACGGAGCCAGTCCAGCCTGTGGAAAAGCCAGGTGGTTCTGGGTAATGTGCAGACAGCCAATGCCTGGCTCATGGCTTCACCCTCAGTGCTGTGCACACGCACCCCACAGCAGGTAGGCGTGGAAAGCACCGGAATCCCTGCAGGCTTTGGAGCCAGAAGCCAGAGTGCTGCGTGGGAGATGACATTTTACTTTCTTTAAAAAATTTTTTTTCTTTATTTTTATTTATTTGAAAGGCAAAGAGACAGAGACAGACAGACCTTCCATCTGATGGTTCACTCTCCAAATGCTCACAACAGCCAGGGCTGGACCTGGACAAAGGCAGGAGTCTGGAACTCCAGCCAGGCCTCCCACGTGGGTGGCAGAGACCCATGTACCTGAGCCAGCACCTGCTGCCTCCCAGGATGCACGTTAGCAGGGAGCTGGACTGAGGAGCTGAGCAGGTGCTCAGTGCAGGCCCTCCAACTTGGCATGGGGGTGTCCCACGCTGCATCCTAACCACTGTGCCGATTGCCCACTCTGTCTTTTACCTTCCGAATAACTTTGGACAAGTCATTGATCTGTCTAAATCTCTGTTTTCCTTTGATGAGCTAGAAATAATAATTCCTGTCCATCTCACATGGCTATGTAGATCAAGGAAGATGACACCTGTGAAAACACACTACTTTGCCATCTTTCAGTGGTTAAACAATTGACCACACAAGTACTACACCTGGACTGTGACTCATTTTATAGACAAACTATGGCAACGCAGATATTTTTCTTTCCTTATTTATCTGGGAAAAATTATGATTGCTCAATTTCTTTTAAAAATCTCAGTGAGAGTTCAGTTCCAAACTCCAATACCAAGGAATGTTTTGGGGAGAGGCCATTCGCTGGACAGCCACAGGGCTAAGTTTCATTTCTGTAACAGAGGTTTCTTACTGACAATAAAAGAACAAAGGCAGAGATACAATCCATTATAGAAACATCCTTCCTATTTTTCACAAAATGTTGATTCTCCAGTGTAGATGAATGGGAATGCGATGGGTGGTGAGCTGCTGGTCCCCACATTGGCATGGATGTCTGTGCAGGCAGAGTGCCTTGTCCCACATCCAAATCTGAGGTGCTGTGATTCCACAGTGAACCCTACAAAATAACCATTCTGTGGGGCAGGCATTTGCTGCAGGAGGTAAGAAGCCTCTTGGGGCGCTTGCATCCTGCATCTGACCACAATTGCCTGAGTTGGGCTGATCCGAAACCAGGAGCCAGGTGCTTCTTCTAACACTCCCATGCCACTGCAGGGGCCCAAGTAATTGGGTTATCTTCCACCTCCTTCCCAGGAGCATTAGCGAAGAGTTGGGTTGGGAAGAGGAGCAGCTGGGACTCGAACCAACACCCATATGGGATGCTCATGCCGCAAGCAGTTTAGCCTACTAGGCCACAGTGCCGGCCCCTGAGGCAAGGCTGTCTTAACCGGAGGTCTTTCACATCTCCCAACCTCCAGCCGGTGACACATCCCTGGGCTCAGCTCTCCCATGTCTTCTTTTGCCCCTGTCCCCTTCCCTGTCTCTTTCTAGGGTTACATCATGATGTGGATAATTTTCTTCTCTGGTTACTCATTCAGTCCCGTGGCTCTAAGCATCATCATTAAACATATCTACAGATGAAACTTCTCCCTTGCACGTCAGGCTTGGAGATCCAATTGCCTCCTCAACATCTCCACTAAAACCAAATTCCAGCCAACCTGCTCCAGCCCACATGGCTTTGTCATGATCATTGTTTATCACTTAGCAATATCTCAGTGTCGTTGCTGGATCCCTGCAAGGGTCCTCTACCTTCTCTCTTTCCATCCATTGCTGCCACAGTCTTTTTCTAGAACTGGGAGTCTGAAAAGCCCTACTAAAATCTAACTCTGATCACATTGTTCCTCTGATGGAAAACTTCCAATGGCCCAAAGGCTTCTCCTCTTACTTGGAGGCAAAGTCAAGTCCTTACAATGACTTGAAAGGCTGAAAACAACCTGCCCAGGCCTCCCCACTCTAACTTCCATCGACTTCCTCCCGTACTTATCTGCTCTTGGCTGGACTCTAGGCTGCTCTGTCTCAGGACATTTGCACTTGCTGATCCCTTTACCCTTATTGTTCTTCCATCAGGCATTCCTGTGGTTTGCCCTCTGACCTCCTTCAGTCTCTGTTCACATGTCACCCCAACAAGGAGACCACTCCTGACCCCACTGCATATAAAGTAGAGCCCTCCCTTGCCTTTGCGAGTCTCTACGCTCTGTTTCACTTTTCTTTCTTGAGTGTTATCACCATCTGACGTATATTTGTTTTGTCCAGGCACATAGTAGGTGATCATAAATCTTTATCGAGTGGTTGTGTGGATAAAGGGAGGAGAAATACAAATTCCTATGAAAGTGGCATCTGTCCAAGGAGCTGCTGCTTCCTAGGGCGAAGAGACGTCCACTGGCCCTCAGTCCTTGGTGCCTCATACAGGGGTGGTGGGTGCTGTGCTCCCCAGCTCTCTGAGGGATGTAGAGGGCGAGCAGAGCTCACCTAAGCTTCTGAGGTCTGGGTGTTGGGGATGGGATTGGGAGCATGGGGCAGGTGTGTGAGCCATTAGCAGCTCTTGCTTCCGACCTGGCTGGGACAAGCAGAAAGGGAATGGCTGGGGGTGCTGTTGGCATGGCGTGTGTCTGGACCCAAGTTCCAAAAAGCATACAGCACTACTTCACTAGGGAGGCCCCAAGCCATGCAGGCTCCCAGCATAGACTGCGGCATATGCTGTCCTGGGTTTGTAGAGGATTGTCTGGGTTGCGTTCCTCCAGGGAACCCGTAATGTGTGTCGGCAATTACTCTTTCAAGTCAAAGCACTGTCTTTATCAGGGGGCACTCGGGCGCTGGCTCCCAGGGCAGTAAGGCAGCGAGAGAGGTGATCACGGAGCCAAATGGCCCAGGAGGCCTCCCTGGGCCTGGGGCAGGCTGAAGGTGGGCGTGGGCATGAGGATGGATCCAGCACCCCGGCCTGGGCAGAGCACCCCTGAGCTGGAGCGTGGGCAGGCAAGCCAAGCCGCACAGGGCTGGTTTTCCGCTTTTAGTTCTGAGATAGTGATCGTGGGGGAAAATTCCGTGCGTTTGTGGAATCATAAATTTTTTAAGGTCTCTTGGCTCCACTTTTAAATTTAGTGCCTGAATAAAATGTTGGCTCGAGCTCCATATTCGATTATTAAAAATCATACCCAGGCCTGGGAGACGAGTATTTACACATCTGCCTGCTCATCTGAACACTCACATATCAAGACGTGGCTCTCATCACGGGGCGGCTGTGTGGGCAGGGGGAGTCCCGGATCCCCAGCGCCGCGTTTGCTAAACAAGCGAGCTGGACTGGAAAGTCTTTAAAAGCATTTCTTGTGACACAAAGCCCATTTGTAAGTTCTACAGACTACACTTTCACCAAATTTGTTCTGTTTCTTCTCCTGATTTGTGAGGAATGCGTGAATGCATATCTATGAGGGGGTCTTCAAATTATTCATAAAAAAGCTACCCACGGAAATCAAATTCTTTTACACTAAAATACATGTTTTAATTCCATTTTCCCATGAACCATTTGAAATACCCTCATATGTGTGTGTATTCAATTAATAAAAGAAAGTTCTAGAAAGATACCAATCAAGTTGATAATACTGCTTATCACTGGAGAGAGACTCAGCATGGGGGGGTCAAAAATTTTGATCTTGTAAGTATTTTTTTCTAGGAATATGTAGTTGCCTATTTGTTGATTGATTAAATTATTTTTGTGCTAGCCCACAATCACTGTAGATAAATCAGAAATCATAAAAGTATGAATAAATATTAATCATAGCTCTCCTACGCCAGCAAGGACACTGTTGATATGTTGGCTTTCCATCATAGGAAAAAATCCCCTGATTGCCAGGGTCTGCTCACTCAAGGTGTTCTCGTGAGATTTACCAGGACATTGCTTTCATAGACAAGGCATTAACTTCGGCTTCGTTGCCAAAACTGATGATACATCCTTTCCCCTAAATAAAAATCAGTAATAAAATACCCTGGGGAGCAAGATCTCAAAAGTGTCCGCTTTGGCCACTTTCAAAAAATTTTTAAGAACATCTGCACATTTTATTTTTGGTGGATTATGGATCATAAGAGTCCCAGGCATGATAAACATTTATCCAAAGGAGGGAAAATCACTAACAGAAAAAGGAGAGGTGGAAGATGCTGAGAGAAGAGGAAAACCTCTAATTTTTGTTTTTAAAGGGAGTTTGGTAAAAGAGAGCTTCCTCCCCATGGTTCCATTAGCCCTACAAAAAATGCCATAAAACACTGGCAGTTCAGGTACGGCTGACACGGCGCAATCGACAGATTCCTGAAAATAGAAATGCCTGTAAACAGCTCATCTGTTTTTTGGACGTTGTTTTTGCATGAACTTTTAACTGGACTTTAGCAAAAGCAGCAAAGCACATGCATACACACACCCATCTATGCACACCTACACACACATCCACACATTTCGACATCACCTACACACATGGACACACTTCAGAAGCCTCAAAATGGAAAAACAAGCACCATTACCCAGAAAAAATTTTTTTCGATATTAAATGATTCTCAAAATCATGCCTGGGGTAGAAATGTACGGCACAATGGTGATTTTTAATATTTCAAAAAAAAAAACAAAACACCGTAAGTACCTATGAGAGATACAGCAAGAGTATTTCTGCTTAGGAGACGGGAGGCCGAATGATTCAGTTTCCACTTTAGAAAGGAGCAGGTAGTTCTGGGGTCAGAGGAAGAGGAAAGAAAGCAGCAGCAGAGGCAAGACCTCCGTGTTTGGGAGGAGGGGACCAGCAGACAGGCCCTTAACTGGAGCCGCCGCCATCCGCCCTCAGCCTGGCACTTGCACAGGCAAACCTTGGGCAGCGTCCAAATCTCAGCGCCGCTTCCTGCTCCAGCAGCCTGCAACTCCTCACGTTGACTCTACAGGACCCCCGCCCCCCGCCCCAGGTATACACGAGCCGCAGAGAACAGGAGACGTAGATGAAGTTTCCGGTGGGAATGCAAGGCTCATGCTCCAAAGGCAAGTTCTCTGTTTGTTTGCTTAGAGCATTGAGGCTGTCATTTATAATCATCTCCATAGCAACTTGACCCTCATAAACATATTTTCTCTGCTGGAAAATCTGGGTCACAAATGAGAAAGACTTGATTCAAACGCTTAATATCTTCATCCTGAAAATGGATTCATCACAACTCTAAGTTAGCAGGGATGCAGAGGGCCTCTGGTCCCAACTGCGCTGGCCGCTTCAGTCTCCCGAGTGAATCCTGTTAGGCATTTCCTTCTTAAATACTCCCGTGGAAGGGGAGCGCATTACTTCCTCGGATCTGAGAATCGGCAACTTTTCCTCATAGCAAGTTCAAATCCAGCTCTAAAAGCCCTTCCTCCAGTGGTCCATGCTGTGGGGTCTCTGGGACGACAGATTGTCACCTCTCCGGAGAGTCACTCTCTGTTTCATCAACCATTTCTCACATGTGTGGTTCCAGGTCACTTTCTAGGAGTTCGCTGGGCTGCCAGTGATGCCTGGAATCTTGTCTGGAAGAGTGAAGGGTTAACCTACAATTCAGTTGTTCAAAGCAGAGAGATTCCAGTTTCGGAACAGGTTGTATTAATCAGAACTCCTCCCGTGGTGAAGTGGCAGAACCCTAACTCAAAAGAGCTTTTGCAAAAATAGGGCGTTGAATGGCTTGTACTGCGGGCACATCCAGGAGTGGGCTTCAGGCATGGCTGGATCTATGGTCTCAATGACGTCTCCGGGACTCAATCTGGTTATCTCCGTCTCTCTGTTCCACTTCTCTCGGTTGGTTCTCAGCGTGGCAAGATGGCCGCCAGCAGCTCCAGACTTCCACTTTCATGGTTATGGTCTAGGGGAAAGGGGCACCCTTGGCCCTGATGGTCTAAGGCAAAGTTCTGGGAGAATCCTGACTCTCATTGGCCTGAATTGGACGGGGCCCCGTCTCTGCATGGAGAGCGAAGGCCGCAGTACAATGGTCAGAGGTGATCGGGATTCCCATCCAGAACACACGAGAACCGACAGTGGGACGGTGCCAGGGCTATGTCACAGTGCTGGTGGCACTGGAAGGAGGGGCAGGCTACACAAGTGCAGGTCACCGCCGCACGGACTGCAGATCCACGGCCCTGCCTCTGGGACAGCCAGAATATTCTTGCCAGGGTTTGAGGACAAGCTTGGTGGGCCATGCGTCCGGCGCAGGGGGCCCTTTGTGAGCACAGAGACAATCGGGGTGTCCCTGGGGCCCGGGATAAAAGCCTTCCCTCACGCTCTCCCAGCTTTCACACCCTCGTTCACAGCTTTCAGGTTGTTGCCACGTTGTTCCGAGGAAAGCTGATTTTTACACTTAAATTAGGTTGCTTAAAAAAAAAGAAAGCCAGCTAGCTGCTCATCCTTCCTCCTCCCCTTCCCATACCACCCACCCATCTACTTTGTTCAAAATATTCCAATCTGGGCCCCCACAGAGCCTCTGGGTGCTAAGTAGATCATGGGAAGAGGGAAGGCAGATGCACAGGGCCCTGGGAGCACAGTTAATAGACGCGGGGGGTTCCGGGGCTCCGGGAACTGCTCTGATGGGAGGTTAAAACAGCTCAGGCAGGAGGGAAGCCGGGACCTTGCTGGAGCTGCTTCTGCTGCACGTGGGAAACAGCTTTAGGAGCAGGAAGGACCATGAACGTGATGGCTTCGTCACTGATCACAGAGCGCCAGGGCCTGTTGGACATGGTGCCTATGGTGAACTCATCCAATGTTGATTAAGACAAGGAAAGATATTTAAAAGGGGGGGGGGGATTGGGGCCGGTGCTGTAAGGTAGTGGGTAAAGCTGCCGCCTGCAGTGCTGGCACCCCATATGGGCGCCTGTTCAAGTCCCGGCTTCTCCATTGCTGATTCAGCTCTCTGCTGTGGCCTGGGAAAGCAGTAGCAGGTGGCCCAAGTGCTTGGGCCCCTGCACCTGCGTGGAAACCTGGAGGAAGCTCCTGGCTCCTGGCTTCGGATCAGCACAGCTCTGGCCATTGCGGCCAACTGGGGAGTGAACCAGCAGATGGAAGACCTCTCTCTCTTTACCTCTCTTCTGTCTCTGTGTAACCCTGCTTTCAAATAAATAAATAAATCTTTAAAAAATAAATAAAAATAAACAGAGGGGATTTATACAACTACAAATGCTAAGACTTTAGCATTCCAATTATGCAACATCCTCTTACAAACACATTTGGCTAAGACGTATTAGCTCAAATAAGACAAAGGCCCAGATAAGAACATAGGTAAAGGACTTAATTAGGCAGTTCATCTAGAAATCCAGATGAGCATTCCACCTTGGTTGCAACAAGATGTGACGCTGTGGGCCACTTTAGAAGGACAAGGAATTTAAAGTGATGGCATCAGGGTTGGAGAGGAGCCGGGCAGATGCTGCTTCACACCGCTCAGAGGCCTGGAAGCAGGCAGATATTTTTGGAGGACAATTAGACTATTCCTATCAAAAGCTTCCAAAAAGAAGCAAGACCTTTGACCCAGCAAGTCCATATATGGGAATTATCCCAAAGAAATCATCAGAAATATCTATGAAGATTTTTTTGTGCTTCACTACTTGAAGCTCTTTTGCCATAGCAAAGAAGTTGACAAACCAAAATAGCAGAGAAGCGGTTAAAAGGGCCACGGGATATTGTATTTTGGATGAATTGGATGACATGGGAAATGCTTTAGATATACGTCAAATTAAAAAGCAAGTTTTAGGGGCCAGCGCTGTGGCATAGCAGGTAAAGCCACTGCATGCAATGCCGGCATACCATATGAGCGCCAGTTTGAGTCCCGGGTGCTCCATTTCCCATCCAGCTCTCTGCTATGGCCTGGGAAAGCAGTAGAAGATGGCCCAAGTCCGTGAGCCCCTGCACCCACATGGGAGACCCGAAGGAAGCTCCTGGTTCCGGGCTTTGGATCAGTGCAGCTCTGGCCACTGCAGCCATTTGGAGCGTGAACCAGCAGATGGAAGACCGCCCCCTGCTGATCCTCTCTCTCTCTCTGCCTCTGTCTCTTTGTAGCTCTGCCTTTCAAATAAATGAATAAATCTTTTTTTAAAAAAGCAGATAATGAAATGGTGCAGGTACCATTATAATATATACATATGAAAGTACAATACAAGGATACTTCACAAAGTTCATGGAAAATGCCCGCTGTGATTGCATAACACCCATGGGGTCTTTGCCTGGGATGTAAGGCAGCAACGATAGGAGCTCAATGGTTCTCCAGGTAGCAAATCCCACCCTCACCATCAAATTAGTAAGCCTTGGTCTTCATGCACCAAAATAAACTTATCTTTTAAGTGCATTTTCCCATGAGTCCTTTGGAGGCACCCTCATCCATCCATCCACCCATATATATGCATGTGTGTATGTGTAGGGGTGTGTGTGCATGTGTGTGTGTGTGTGTGTGTGTGTACTATGTAGGCTTGGAGAATGAGAAGGGTCATCCCTAGAACATGAATTATGGTTACCTCCTGTCGCTCCCCCTCTTCGTGGAGGAACGACACAGGACCCTGCGCTGTTCTTTCTGTCTGCTCGGCCCTCCCCGGGTTTGCTGCTGGTTCTTCCCGGGTTGGCTACTATCCCTTCCACCTCCGTGGAAGGGCAGTTCCCCCTAGCCACATTCCCCACTTCCGCAGGGGAGCAGCACACCGCCGGCCGGCTTTCTCGGGGGCTGCACAGGTGTTCCTCCAGCTAGATGTTCCCCTTAGATGTTCCTGGTGCATGCCGTCTCTCTCCTCCTTTATAGTCCTCCTCCGCCAATCCTAACTCGGCTGCCCACACGCCGAGTACGCTGCTCTCCTCCAATCAGGAGCAAGTCCTACAGTTTATTAGCTGAACTGGAGGCAGCTGTGTGGAAGCTGTTTACTTCTCTCCCAGCGCCATATTGTGGGAGAGCAGATGCATAGAATAAGTCTTAATTCCAGTAACTCAGTCCAGTCCGGGCTGCTCCCCACACCTCCAGGTTTGGGATAATGGGTGAACTTTTGTGTGATTTAACAGCCATATATTCTACCATAAAAGAGTGATGTTGGTGACAGCTCTATGTACTGGGGATTTATCACATGCCAGACACTGTGATAAGCTGCTCTCAAAGCTGAATTCACCACACCCTAGCTGTGGAGAGAGGAGTAACCTCATCCACTTCCCAGGGGAGGAGTAAGGGGAGGTGCTGGCTCAGAGCACCCGCTCCTCTTCTAGGTCAAGGCCGGGAGGTCCAGAGCCCGGGGTCTCCCGCCAGCACCTTCTTCTTAGAGGTGGGCCTGCACCAGGATGACGTGTTTCCCCTGCAGAGCGGCGTCCTTTGTGAGTTCATGCTCCCCGGCCCGCCATGTGTATTCTCAACCAATCTCCGTCTCCTTCTTTATCCTCAAGGAAGAAGCAGCGTGTGGAATGGCAGCCCTGCTCTGCCTGTGTGACCCTGGGACACTTGCCTGCTCTCTCTGTGCCGTAGGCTCCAGCTGAGGCTATACCTGACCCTCCACGATTCCACACACGAAGAGAGATCTCTAACTCGCTCAGGGATCCAGCCCCAAAGCCAGAGATCCATGCCCACTGCAAAACCCTTGGAACGTTGGTCAGCACCGCGGTTCACTAGGCTAATCCTCCGCCTTGCGGCGCCGGCACGACAGGTTCTAGTCCTGGTTGGGGCGCCGGATTCTGTCCTGGCTGCCCCCGTTCCAGGCCTGCTCTCTGCTGTGGCCTGGGAGTGCAGTGGAGGATGGCCCAAGTACTTGGGCCCTGCACCCCATGGGAGACCAGGATAAGTACCTGGCTCCTGCCATTGGATCAGCGTGGTGCGCTGGCCGTGGCGGCCATTGGAGGGTGAACCAACAGCAAAGGAAGACCTTTCTCTCTGTCTCTCTCTCTCTCACTGTCCACTCTGCCTGTCAAAACAACAACAACAACAACAACAACAACAACAACAACAACAAAACAAAACAAAACAAAAAAAAAAAACACCCTTGGAACGCGCTGGAGCACAAAAAGTGAAATTCATCCCTGCATACCACCTGAACCTGTGTGTTCCCATCTGGTTCCTCACAAGAGCGCCGTTGGGTGGGTATTAAAGGACCTTTAAGTTTCCGGAAAGAAATACCATTTTCAAGTAGCTTCATGAGCCGTGAGGAGAGAAAAATCAAAGCAGCTAAAAATGAGTTGGTGCTCCTCAAGCTGAACCCTCCCAGAGTTTAGGCTCAAATCAGCCCCCGTTTGATTTGCCATTTGTCCACAACTTTCCAAAGAAACAGCTGAGCACTAAGTGGTCCCTGGGGTGGGGTGGGAGGACAGAGTAACTTGGCGTTCACAGTCTGTGTAGTCAGCCCAGTGCTCACTCCCAGGCCTGCTGCTCCGGTAGGCAGCAGCCATCCCGGGCTCACCAACCCCACCTGCTGGAGCCCTCATCCCGCCTCTCTGCCCTCACCCCTACTCGACTCTCCAGCACTCTCAATCCTACTACCTTCTTCAAGCTGCATGGATTCAGGTCTTGCTCCTACCCCAGGGCCTTTGTGCCTGCTGTCCCTGTTTCCAAAAAGGCCCTTCTCTGAAATATTCACTTGCCTGGCTCCTTCTGAAATCAGCTCAAAGGCGGCCATCTGATTTGTCTCACTGCTGAGAACTCTCAGCCCAGAAAACAGCCATGGTAGGCCCTCAGGAAATAGTTGATAGAGGAATAATTATTCCAGGAGGCATCCCTGAGGTCTGCCTGGAGAAGGGGGCTGGTGAGCTGAACACTGAGCAGCTGGCTGGGCCTCCCATCCGCTGACCTGTTTCCTATTTTTTCCAGCCAGACACGCACAGTCTTTCCCAGGATGACCTCATCCGTGCATGTACTGGATTTCAGCTGCTGCCTTCGCTCCAGCCTCTCCCCACGACGCTATCTCCCACTGGCCCTGCCTTCCCCTCTCTTTGTCCGTTCTCGGCTGTCCTATTTCTGGTGCTTAATTACAGGCCTGCTCTGCAGACAATGACGAGGCCGTCATTCTCAAAAGATGATTGTGTCTGCTCACTCTTTTGTACGGAGCAGCGAGAGGGTAAGACTGTCCAGATCACACACAGAAGCGCCGTGTTGGGTGGAAACCATTTCGGAAAGTGCTCAGGGGGATGCTGTCCCCACACTCGGGGGCTCGGCCACACGGCCCGGCCCACTTCCAAGCTGCCCTGGGCAGGAAGTCTTGTTAAATTAATTACAACACTTAGACCTGAGCTCTGTTTAAAGAAGCTCTTTTAGAATAGTTTTTGTTTCGGAGTGTGTGTGTGTTGAGGACAGGAAGTGGAGTTTCTCGGGGCAGTAGCAAATTCAGACACTCAACAGTTTGGATGGGAGGTGGAGGCTTAAGTCCAGCCTGCGTGGAGGCCTTGGTGGGCAGCAGTGTCTCCTCTGGACACGACAGGCCAGAGATGCAAACTTTTCAGGGCCCATGAAAAATGTCTGAGACCTGGGGGTTGGAGAGCAAGCCATTGGCTCCAAAAAAGACGAAGAACTCTATCAGCTGAAGCTGCACAACGGTGCCATAGATAAGGCTAGAAAAAAAAAATAGTTTCCATGTTTTGCAGCCTCCAACTTGCATTTCCTGTAGTCTATGGATTGTTTTAATATGTGGAGGAATATAAAAAAAAAAGTTGGTGGCCAAGTGGAATTAAAAGATGTTTATTTTGGTGCAGAGCATTTTTGAACTCGGGGCAGGGTTTTTTTCATAACGCAACCTTTTGAAGTACACACTTGAACTTGATCCGGCCCAGGAAGCAGCAGCACCACAGGGGAGAACTTCTCCAGTGCCAGTGCCAGGAGCTTTGGAAGGTCTTCTTGGCCGACAGCTGGCCTTTCTCTGTGTCTCGACCTCACCGGAAGCCACCTAGGACGTTCACCGTGGCCCCCGGGGGAAGCTGTTCTGCCCTCATAATAAATCAGAGTTTCAACCTCACTGGCAAGGGGAAGATTTAAGAATCGGAATGATGAAAACTTATAAAATCTCTCCAACGGGACGGTAATTGCAGTAATAATCCCTTTTGTTATAGAAGCTACTGTATTATGGGTGACCTTGACT